>NC_141535.1:196800000-196987500 GCF_021556685.1 Rattus norvegicus | reverse complement strand
TCCTTTTTTTTTTTCTTTTTTCTTGCCTCAAGTTTATTTGTAAAAACAGCATAAGACACTGATCATCTACAAACAGTGTGTAGGTGGTTGTGTCCCAGCCGTCTGTCTGTCTTCACACTGGCAGGAGCCTTTCCCATGGGGCCTTCGCAGGGGCCTGGGCACCCTTGAGAGCCTGAGCTGGAGCTGCAGCCTGGGCCTTAGCTGGAGCTGTGGCCTGCGCCTTGGTTTGAACCTTGGGCTTTGGTTGGCAGAGCCTATGACCCTTGGGCATGTAGCTTCGAATCCTCTTCCCAAGCTTGGGGTGAGCCATGAAAGCCAGACAGCTGGGTTTGCGGCTGGGGCCCTTTGTTATCTTGGGCTTGATGGCCTGAGGCTTCACAAGGGCCTTGAGGGTTCTGTTCATGCACTCACTGCCTTTGCATTGTTGGCCTGTGTCTTCTTCAGGCCTTTCTTGTTGTGCTTCTTGGCAAAGCATATGTTCCTTAGGAACTTGGGGTCTTTGTGACTGGGGTTTCTTGATGCCATTTCTGTGCCATTTGGGGGACTGGTTGTGTGTGGTGTGGTTCTTGGACTTGGCCATGTCTGCACGGTAAGCCGTGGCTCCCACCAAGACTCTGTCTTAAAAAATGAAAACAAAACCAAACAACAACAAAAGAAACGAGTTATAAGAGAAGAGGAGGAGGAGGAGTGTAAGGATGAGAGCTTTTGTGGAGCGTAGGAAGAGCTTGCATGCTCAGAACACATTCGGGAACCTTCTAGGGCCTCATCAGTTATGAGAAAACCCCAGGAGGTAGAAGATGGTCCACCAGCACTCTTTATCTTTTACTTAAAAGGAACATATGTTTTCATTAGAAATGGAGTTCATGGTGACACTTTGATTCATCTTATCATCATACTTTGTCTTATCCACCCCTCCCACTGTTCTACCCTCTTCTACCCCTTGCTCATTGGTCCTCTTCCCTCATCCCAAAGAGTAGCCCCTCCTGTTTTCATGACGTCTATATTCTGTTACCCTCTCTTGTTTTCCCTCCCTGTCCCTTTAGGCTCCTTCCTCTCTCACAGCCCCTTCTGCCAGGTTTGTGTCACTTATCGTATGGTTTCTAGTTTTATCTGTTTTCCTACAAATTTCATAATTTATTCTTCTATACAACTGAACACAATTCCACCTTGCATTTATATCACAATCTCTGTATCCGTTCATGTTAATGGACATCTGGGCTGGCCCCATAGGCTGGCTGTTTTGAATAGTGTAGCCTTCACCATGGATGCTGACTTGAAATCTTCTGAGTATAGAGTGCTATAGCTGGATCACAGGTAATTCTCTATGCAGCTTTCTGAGGAGTCTCCATATGGAGTTCCTTTATGGTTGTCCTAGCTTGCATTCCAGTACTGTATAAAGGTCCCTCTTTCACTATCTCCTCTCCAGCACTTGCTGTCATGTGTTTTCTTTTTCTCCCCTAAAATGTTTGTTTGTGTGTGTGTGTGTGTGTGTGTGTGTGTGTGTGTGTGTGTGTGTGTAAACCTAAGTATAGTGTCTGTGGTTTTGGGAACTAATTTGAGCCCTATGCAAGAGCAGTTTGTACTCTTAACCTCTGAGCCGTATCTCCAGCCCCATTGTTTGATTTCTTGGTGATAGGTCTGATGGGGGTTGGAGGGTTGAGAGGAAATCCCGGAATATTTTAATTTTAATTTGCTTTTCCCTGATGTTAAGGATGTTAAACCACTTGTGTTGGCCATTGTGTTTCTTCCTCTGAAACCTAATTTACCAGCCCTTTTTGTTGGATGATTTTTAAATTATTTAGCTTCTAGACTTCCATTTATAGATTCTAGACATTAATTTCTCATCAGACTTACAGCTGGCCATCACTTGACTCTGCTGATCATTTCTGTTACCTAGCAGGGTCTGTGTTACTTACTCCTCTGTGGCTGTGATAAAGAAACGTGACCAAGGGGAGCTTTAGAAGTGTTTATCTTTGCTTACAGCTCCAGAGGTTGGAGCCATATGCAGGAGCAGGAGTAGGGAGCTGGCCAATCACATTTTCATCTATGTGAAGTAGCAGAGCAAGTAGACTAGATTGGGGTGAAACTATAGGTCCCCCTAAGCCTGTGCCCTGTAGTGTACCTGCTTCACCAAGGATCCGCATCCTGAAAGTTCACAATGTGAGTGTTGTCAATCCATGAGCACAGGGTGTAGCTTTTTAGATTTCTTTCTTCAGTGTTTTGAAGGTTTCATTAAGGAGATTCTTTGCTTCTTTGGTTAACTTTGTTCATAGTTGGGTTTTTTTTTTTTGTTTGTTTTCGCTTTTGTTTTTTTACTTTTACTTTCATGGCAAGTTTACTATTTGGCAAAAAAGTTACTGTGTGTATGTGTGTGTGTATGTATGTGTGTATGTGTGTGTATGTGTGTGTGTATGTGTATGTATGTGTGTGTATGTGTGTGTATGTGTGTGTATGTGTGTGTATGTGTGTGTATGTGTGTACGTGTGTGTGTATGTATGTGTGTGTATGTGTGTGTGTATGTGTGTGTATGTGTGTGTGTATGTGTGTGTATGTATGTGTGTGTATGTGTGTGTGTGTGTGTGTGTGTGTGAATGTGTGCAGGTATGTATATATGTGTTCGTGTGAGTGTAAGTGCAGTATGTGTATTTGGATGTGTGGTCTGTGTATGGAGATGAATGTAAGGCCTGAGGTCCACCTGGGGTGTTGCTCCTTAGGAGACATCGTTGGTTTTGAGACAGGATGTCTCACTGGCCTGGACCTCAATGATTAGGCTCCGCTGCCCGGCAAGCAAGCTTCAGAGATCTATCTTCTTTATCTCCCCAGTGTTGAGAGTACGAGCATGAGCTGCTGAGCCTCCATGTCCAGCATTTCCTGTGAGTGCTGGGGATTGAGCTCATGTCCTCGTGCTGGCATGTAACTTTTCCCTAGCCCCCTGAATGCTCGTCATCTAAGATTGCAATGGAGTCTTCACGGTCTTTTAAGTAGGGATCCTGTAATGTATAAACAGGGATGGTTGGACTTCTCCTGTCTGTATCTCTTTTGTTTTTCTCTTGTGTTATTGTTCTAGCTGCGACTTTGAGTATTATATTGAACAGAGGTGGGGAGTCTTAGTCATTGTTCCACTGCTGTGAAGAGGAACCATAACTAAGACAACTCCTTATTTCCCTCCAAGTCTTGATTTTTATTACTTAAAAATGTTGTACATTTATTTTGCTTTCTGACTCTGTGCCTGGGCCTTCAACACTTTCACAACGATTTTCTGCTCCTCAATGAGGAAAGCCTGCTTGATCCTGTCACGGTCACACTTGGCACACATGGAGCCACCATAGGCCCTGCTGATGTACTTCTTTGTCTTAGGCAATCTCAGAAGGACTTTGGGTCTCACGAACCCCTCGCAGTCTGCCTGGGCATACGCCACATGCGGATTTGGGTGCTTTCCCGACCTTCTGGTGTAAAGGTAAACAATCCTATTGCCAGGGTTCAAGACAGCCTAGTTTTGTTAGAGGCTGTATTGTAGGAAAGCCTATGATGGTTGTCAAACTCTGGACCCCCCTGAGTTCCTCTAAGCACTGCCCTGGAAGAGGAGACATCTCTTATAAAAGAGAGAGCATTCAATTGGGGGCTTACTTAACAAGTTCAGAGGTTAAGTCCATTATCATCATGGCAGAAGCATGGCAGCGGGCATGGCATGGTGTTAAAACTGTTGAAAGATATATCCTGATCCTTAGGTAGAGAGGAGAAAGAAAATGGACCAGGCATGGGCTTTAGAAAATCTCAAAGCCCATCCCCAGTGACACACTTCCCACAAGGCCACACCTCTAACAAGGCCATGCCTCAATCCTAATTCTTCTCAAATAGTGCCACTCCCTGATGACTAAGCTTTCACATATATGGGGGGTATTCTTACTCAAACCACCACAGCACACGCGTTCCTTTCCTGACCTTTCAGAGCAAGTGCTTTCAGTCTCTCCTTATTTAACATAATATGTTTGTCATATGTCACCTTTATTATGTTGAGGTGTATTCCTTATATTCTGAGTTTCTTCAGGGCTTTTATAATGAAGGGATATTGAACTTTGCCCGAGGCCTTCTCTGTATCTGTTGAGATCTGTGTAAGATTGTAATGTAGTCTTTATGTTCTTTTGCCTCTTTTTTTTTTTTTAAAGATTTAAGACAGACACAGCAGAAGAGGGCATCGGATCCCATTACAGATGGTTGTGAGCCACCATGTGGTTGCTGGGATTTGAACTCAGGACCTCTGGAAGAGCAGTCAGTGCTCTTATCCACTGAGCCATCTCTCCAGCCCCTTTATGTATTTTAAGTAGGGATTGTCTTTAAGCTTGTTCATGTGCTGAACTACATCCATTACATATGTTGAACCGCTCTTGCATCCCTGGAAGGAAAGCAACTTGACAACAGTGCATGACTTTCTTTTTTTCGGAGCTGGGGACCGAACCCAGGACCTTGCAAACGCTCTACCGCTGAGCTAAGTCCCCAGCCCCAGTGCATGACTTTCTTTATGTGCTCTTGAATTCAGACCGCAAGTGTTTAGTTGGGAACTTTCGTTTCTATGGTATTAAGGATGTTAGCCCTTGATACCTTTATCTTTGAATCTCAGGTAACCTGAGGCACGGAGTGGTAAGGACATTTGTCCGAAGTCATACAATGTGTAGCTGACCCTGGATTCAAGGCCACGTGGCCACACATGTTTTTTCCAGAAGCCACACTTTCCCTCTAGGTCATCTTGCAATTTGGAGAGGGGAATTCCTTTGAATTTCCTCAATTAGACCCATATGAGCTCACTCGACTGGACTCCCTGTGGGTTGAGGTGACAATAGTTCTGCCTGTTGTGTCTAGTGCAGACACATAGGAGACATGTAAGAAATCGACCTCAGTTGTCCTCATCAGTGCCTATATTTGAGTGGAGGACAAAACCTTGTGCTGAAGAAGGGGTGCCCTTGGGTCCTGACATAAGCCTTCTAAACCAAGGTGATTTGTCCTTGTGTGGTGCCAGGCAGGGAGTGCTCAACTCTTATCGTGGTCTTTCTTAAGAGCATTTTCTAGATTGTGGCTTGCATCCACAGATAACCTATCTTAGCACCAGGGCTGTGGGGCAGTGTTCCAGCATGCACTTGAATGCTCTCACATGGTTGCCAACTGTGTGAACAAATAAAAAAGCAGATAGCACGAAGGGATGTTTGATTCTTGGCTTTGTGGTCACCCTCCAGTGGGAGAGGTGGTTGCACGTAACACCTGTGGTCATTATCCCTGAAAGGTCGCCACTGGGGCCATTGGGGACATAGAGCCACAAATTACCCTCCCTCCATTAATGGAGCTAACAGCCTTGGAGTGCTAGATACTGCAGATGGGACTCACTGAACTGTCTCAAGGGGTGTCTGGAGGTTGAGACAAAAGAGCTAGAAGGAGAATTGGTCTTGCAGTGGAGTGTGGAGATATTTGTTCAGGACACTTGAGACAACGCCAAGCTCTTACTACAGGCCTCTGTGAACTTCTACCTCCTCATCTGCAGTGTGTCACATAGGCGTCACCAGTGACAAGACCACTTAACTACACATCTTCTTATTCAAGCATCCCCTGAGCACCTCTTGTATATCTTACTCAGTGCTGAAGGAGGAGATACAGCTCAGATTCAGGGTCATCAACTGGTACCGGGCCTCTGGGCCCTGGCCCATGGGAGCAGTATCCTAAGGGAAGAAAACAAGAAGTAAGCTTCTTCACTTAGTATTGATTTTACCACTTACTTCTCTGGCTTTGGGAGTAGAAGGTGATGAACAGCAGCTGTGGGTACCATTGTCAGGATCAGGCCTGGCTCCTGTCCTTCCATCTGTAGGAATACTCCTGTGCCTGGCCTCTTGGGGCCCTCCTTTGGCCTCCATAAGCCAGATGTGTGGAATTTCAGCTGACACTTCTTTTAGAAAGGTTGATGTATTCAGATCCCCACCCGGCCTCATCTGCTCTCTCTCCACTCTCCACCCTTGCCAGGTCTTCCTCTCCATGCAGATGTTTGTCCTGTTAACAGCAGACAGCTGTCACCATGTTCTCTTGTACATCATGCTCCTGAACCTCCTGTCTTCCAATTTGCCCACCTTATCCTGGCTTCATTTCCATTTTCCAGTTCATAGGCCTGGCACGTAATTGTCTCCACAAATGTTAGTATCTTTCCTGTCTCAAACCTCTCTTAGGCCAGACAGCATGAGTGTCTGGCTTCTGATCTAGTCTCCAATAGGACACTCAACATACTTGGACATGTGTTATCCCTGCACCCACGAGTGGGCCTTCTACATGCAGTGTCAGCCTCCCCTCCTCCTTGAGCTGTTACTGGCCTCTTTCCCTTATCCCTTCCTGTGGGGCAGGCATCTGCCTTCCCTCTCTGTCCTTCCCGGTCCTTCCAGCTGTGAGCAGGCATTTGCTACCCGTGTTCTCAGCATTCTTTCCATTGAGTGTCTCTAGGGACGCATGTTCCTTCTCTTTTAAACAGTGCTCCCTGTGGGAACTTGGGGTATGGTTGGCCTGGGCTCGAAAGTTGAACTTCCTCCACTGGGGTGATAGATTATACAAGCATTCTTGGTCTCAGATGCCACTTTGAGACTAGACCAAGCCCTTTCTGGAGAAATTGGTCTGGGACACTCAAATCAGGAGCATCTGGGACATCTGCTCCGGTAAAGTATGGCCTAGGGAAGGGGCAAAGAGAAGGGAGGTCCATGGCCTGGTGGGGACAGGCTGCTCAAAGAGCAGAAGGTACAGCATGAAACAAGTTCCTGGTAGTAGCCCCACCTGTGTTAGCTCAGGGGTCCCCTCTAGATCGGGGTTTGCTGTGCAGGGCCCTGTGTTGACTTTTCCCAGCTTGAAGGCCTGTGTACCCTTGTTGGTTGAAGTCTTTAGAATGGTAGACTTTGTAGTTCTTATCAGTGTGGGTCTTGGGTAGTAGGTGCTATCTCACTATGTTTGTGAAGTAGTCTGAAGTTGGGGGCACCCAGCCAGAGGGAGCCCCACTCTATAAAGGCTGAAAGGATGGGCACTGGCTACAGAGGCCGTTTTCTGTGGTCCAGAATGAGGTGCTTTGTGCTGCTCCTCGCGGTTCTTGCCATCGCCCAGAGCCATGTGGTCACCAGGTGAATGTTGGACTTTGGATGGGCAGGGGGACTGTTGCTCTTCCAGCGCTCAGTTCTCTTGGGGACTCCAGGGGAGCTGCTCATCCTCTGGTCTTTACACACTGAATGTGATCCTGAGGACAGGGTGCCAGACAGGAAGCCTCGGGGATAGGAAAACATGGTTTCCAGAAAAAAGACCTACCTGGCATTTGGTTCCCAGCTCTATTACCTCTGTGCCTTCATTTCTTCATCTGCTATGAAATTAGGGCCTTCATAATGCCCATCTTTTAGGGCTGCTATGAGACTGCAGGAGTTAATATTTGTAAAATACCTCAAATAATGTTAGACCTACCATGGAAGCTATATATGCACTCGTTAAAATAGATTTCTTGGTTTAAGAACTCTTTTAGAAAGGCTCAAAAATAGCTCGAGCATACCTCTAGATGATTGCACTTTACAGATGAGACCATGGTTCAGGGAGAGTCCCTGTGCTACCCAACACCATGTGGGACATGTAGATAGTAATGGAGCCAGGGCTCAATCTGGCTGGACTTGCACTCTTGCTGCCCCCACCCCATCCCAGGTGCTTGTATGTGTGTTCTGTCAAGGCTCGGACATAGAGAAGACTGTAGAGAAGACTGCACACCTTCTTGAATTGGATCTTTAAAAAGAGGTTGAGTATCTTTGCTAGTGAGGGCTCTCTGACAATGATTTTTTTCTCAAGTCCAAGGTGTGCTGGCAGTTACATAAGAGCCAGAGCCGGAGCTGAGGACCCTGGGATGAATTGCAGGCATGGCTGGCCTCTTGGCTCTGCATGCGGTAGCAGCCGAGTTCTAGTTGTAGCTGGCTTTCCTCTGGAAGAAGAGGTCCCTGAAGCCAATGCGTGGCACCCGTACTTCTGTAATCTCAAGTTGTCTTTTCTGTTTGCTCTCAGAGGGGACGGTGTGATTGTTAGACACTTTAGGGACTGTGGTATGCACAAAGTTCTGCTTTAATCTGTAGGGAGAGAAAATGGTCAGACGGTCAAGTACAGAATAAAAAAGTGTTGGGAAGGAAGGATCGACCCTATTGTTTAAGAAGAAACTGAAGACGAAGGCATCGGAGTCCCCCAGAGTGAAGGCCACAGGGCTTTGGCAGCCTGCTTGTGGAAGTGCGCAGGGCTTGAGAGTCTCCTGGTGGAAGCTCAGGGGCTGTGGCAGTATTCAGGGGGCTGTGCAGTCTTCAGGGGGCTGTGGCAGTCTTCAGGGGGCCAAGGGACATGGCAGAGGCAGATCTGTTCTTTTCTGCAGTTTCCTCTCTTGATCTTTTTCCCCCTCAAATTGAATTGCCTTCATTATCCCAAACCTAAACGGGGCCAAGGGGTCCAGTTTGGTGTCCTGCTCATGCTGAGGAGGTTTTGAAGAATTTTCAGCCACTTTGGGGAAAACACTATTCAGAGAAGAGAAAAGCAATAGGAAAAAGGTGGTGTCACTGCTGGAAGCAGGTGCCGCCATGTAGGAGACGTCATCATCTCTGCACAGAGGGGTCCTCCTCACTGTGGACCTCTGTGCTTTGGACAGTGTCTGGCACTCAGTAAGGTCACAGGTAGAGTTTGGTGAGCGAGTAAGTGACAGTGTTCTTGGTGGCTTTCCAACCAGGAGTAACAAAACTTATTACTTACTATGTCGTAAAACAAATGTAGCGAGTCTCTACCATATGAAAAAGGAAAAGTAACAAGAAATATCAGGGCATTGTATTTAATGGCTCTATACAGTGACCTGTAAAGTGACACAGAATCTATTATTTTACTTTTTTGGGGGTATGATTTTTAAAGTTGGAAAATCACTGACTGCTACTGTCAGTGAATGCTGGCCAGAGGCTGAGCTGGGAATGTGTGTGGGGATGGTTCATGGAGCCCAGTCTTCTTCCTTATGGTGACTTCACCTCCCCTCCTCAGGATCCCTCTGCACAAAGGGAAGTCTCTGAGGAACACCCTGAAGGAGCAAGGACTGCTGGAGGACTTTCTGAGGAGACACCAGTATGAGTTCAGTGAGAAGAACTCCAACATCGGGGTGGTGGCCAGTGAGCCTCTGACCAACTATCTAGATGTGAGTGTCGGAGGGCCTTCTCAGGGATGATTCTAATGTTCCTAGGCTCCTGCCTTGCAAGGGCATCCCTTCCTTCAGGGACTGTGAAGCCTGTGGGGCATGGAGGCCACTTCCCTGCCATCAGTAGCTCTATCACGGGCCAGTAGAGCCAGCAAAGGCAGCCCTCTGGTCTTCAGGGCTCCAAAAGCCTTGCTGGATGGGTCTGAGTTCAGATGACCTTCGCCATACAGCCTGCTTCTTGGGATCAGAGGAAACATGCCTTAGAGTGTGGTCATCAGATCTGGAGGCAGCAGATACCTGGTCTTTAGCTTCTAAGGAATAAGTTCTAGTTTTCTCTTCTTCCCACCCAGGCAAGAGTGCCATTGTTCTCTTTTCCTTTCTGGAATCTGCCCCCATCCATCACTCATGGCACCAAACAGCCAATGCTTTTATGCCTGTGTTTACATTTCTACATCTAGGTCACAGTCCTGCCCCAGCCTCAAGGGAGCTGGAAGGAGCAGGTAGTGTGGAAGCTTGAGTGGGTCCCCTCCTGGGACCCTGCTCTCAGCAGATGCCGTAGGTCTATGGCTAGCTTCTTCCTGCCTGGTCTCTTCCCTAGGCAGGACTCTAAAGTTTAAAGTCTAGAAAGTAGTTCCGGCTCACTGTGTGCTTCTGAGCTGATTCTAGACTGCTGCTGGGGTGGGAGTGCAGAAGACTTGGAGATGAAGAGCCCTCCGTGTGGAGTGGGCACCACCCTCTCCTTTCTCCTTCTTGATGCTCCCCTTCTCAGGTCTCTGAGTAGAAACTCAGGACTCGCAGGCATCTGTTCCCAGGATCAACTCTTCCCCAGTGTCCCCCATCCCTGACTACACCTCTGACCCTGAGATGTCTGTTCTTAGAGTGAGTACTTCGGACTGATCTACGTTGGAACACCACCCCAGGAGTTCAAGGTGGTGTTTGACACAGGCTCCTCAGAACTCTGGGTGCCCTCTGTGTACTGCAGCAGCAAAGTTTGCAGTGAGTGACTTTCCACTCTGCCCACCCCTCTTGTCCCTTCCTTTTCTATCTCCCAGATGAGGAAATGGAGGTCCAGAGAGGAGAAGGGTCTTGGCTAAAGCTACTCAGATAACAGAAAATGGGCTTTGAAAACACACACCAGGGTTTCTTCTCTCTGTGTTTGGAATTACATGGGCACGGGTTTGGGGATGGGGTTTGGATTTCTTGACTAAACTATAGGGCCAGGTTTCAGAGAGACCAAACTATATATTTTCCACAGAGAGAATGTCTGATTCATAGCTGTACTCTCACAAGGTTTAGTGAGGTTTTCCACTCTGCTTGAGGATGTTGAAGGCAAGAGGACACCAAGGATCCACTAATTTGGGTCTTTGCTGCAGGAAACCACAACCGCTTTGACCCATCCAAGTCCTTCACCTTCCAGAACCTGAGCAAGCCCCTGTTTGTCCAGTATGGTACTGGCAGTGTGGAGGGCTTCCTGGCCTATGACACTGTCACGGTAAGTGAGGTGGCAACAGCCTGGGCTTCCCTGATGTTTCTCTGACGCTGTCTCTCTCCCAAGATGTTCCAGTTTCAATGGGTTGTGCATCTGGTGGGAATGAGGGCCCCTTGGGTCCTGTCCACTGGGTGGCTTCTGAGAGGGGTTCCCACTGGTACCCACTTGTGTGATGCTTCCTTCCCTCCTCCATTGCTTGCTGTGGCTGCGCTCAGAACTCCCCTCGAATGCTTCCCCAGTTCCTGGTGTTCAAGTTCCCATCTTGGCCAGACTTCTGGATTTGGGTCACTCACAGTTTACTTGACTCCATGCACATTCACGCACATGGTCCCGTCACCTCTACTAACCTTCCCTTTGGCCAGTTCTCCCCCAGCCTTTGCTTCTCTGCAGAATGTTACTCTATCAAAGAGGTCTCTCCAGCATCCTGTAGAATCACACGCTGCCTATGGCTTTACCCTGATTTGTTTTTCTTCTGTGGGCTCATTGTACCTGACATGTTCTACACCACTGCTTTTTAAAATCCACGATTGACCATTCCTGTTGGATAAAAGGTTCCCCCAGGCAGGGACTTTCTTCTCTCCATTATTACATCCCTAAAGCCTTACACACAGCACCCCAGAACTCCTCAATGATAGCTTGTTGGCTGAAAGAGAGAGAATTGTGTTATGCCTTAGTCTTTAGCCATTGTTCATTTATTCACACCATGAATGCTTGCTCTAAGATAGAGTGTGGGGCAAAAGGAGAGAGGACCTGCTTGCCTCATGCTTTCTAGCGAAAGGCATCCTGGTGGCCTTGTGAGAGCAAGGTCTATATACAAAAGACAAGTCAGATGGCTTTGAATGTGCCGAATATGGCATGGAGAAAATAAAGCTAGAATGTGTGGGAGAATGCTTTAGTGGATATGGTTGCCCATGGCAAGCTGGATCCCCAGTGATACACTTCCAGAAGCCAGGCCAGAGATGATCTGGGGACAGCACTGCAGAAGAGCTGACTACAAAAATGCTGGGACAGGGAGGAGCTAGGGCAATTGAGGAAGGGGTCAGAGGCCAGCATTGGGGGTGGGGCAATGGGAGCTAAGGGTCGGGAATGAGAAAAGCTGTGAGGGGCAGGACCAGAAGGTGATTCCACTCTGCATCTACTAAGATGCGGAGGCAGTCATAGCCTGTGTGGCAGGTTTGATCTCAGGTTTTAAGTTCACATTTGCTGCTCTGTGTGGGGACTTTCAGTTTATCAGACAGAGCAGAGGCAGGAGACCTGTTTCAGCCCTTCGTGTGTGTCTAGAGCAGGCTGGTGGACACATCTGCCCTCTGGGGAAATGGGCAAGTGAAGGACAATTTTCTTTAGCATGGTACCAATGACTGTTCAGTAAGCAGACCTTCAGTGAGCGTTCAGTGGTTGCTCAGCTGTTTAGCTTAGGCACCGGTTGGAGAGTCAGGCATTATTATTACACTTATCAGATAAGGGCCTGAAAGATTCAAGCTCAGTCAGCAAGTAACTGAATGGAGACCCACATGGCACCCTCTTTGTGCATAGCAATGCCTCCATGGGAGGGAGGATCATGGGAGAGGACCACGACTCGAAGGTGCAGCTGTTTCTGCAGACGGCCTTAGAACAATCACAAGCCCTCTTCCTTCGGGCTTGTCCCTAGGATGAGAGCTGTGTCGGCACCAGCACCTTCTCCTCTTCCCCTTCCAGTCTCATCAGAGCAGTTCCTCAAAAGCAAGCAGAAAACGTGGAGGACCTGGCCCACCCCAGTCTCTTAAGCTAAAACTAATCCTGTGCTATCAAAGTGGAGACAGGACAGAGAGGGCTGGAGTTCTGACACCGGCCTGTGATCCCAGACTGGCTGCCCCTAGTCCTGGGATCCTCCATCTCTGGCTGCAGAAGCTCACAGGTGGAAACCACCACGACAGTTTCTTTTTCATCTTCCCAGGTCTCTGACATTGTAGTTCCCCATCAGACTGTGGGCCTGAGTACTGAGGAACCAGGTGACATCTTCACCTACTCTCCATTTGATGGCATCCTGGGCCTGGCCTACCCTACTTTTGCCTCCAAGTACTCAGTACCCATATTTGACAACATGATGAACAGGCACCTGGTGGCCCAAGACCTGTTCTCCGTTTACATGAGCAGGTAGGAGCTGCACCCACCAAGGGTCTGACAGGTAATCTGGTAAGCCCTGTTGACTGAGGTGAATGTCTGCCCTTTGGAGACACTACCTGCCAAGGTAGCCATCAGCATCCAAACTATCTCCATCCTCCAAGCTTCTGTCCGAAGACCTGACTGGAACCATTCATGTAACTGAGTTTACTGGGTCAAAGATGAGATGGTTTCCATTCTACACCCTCAGCCCCCTCAAAAAGCAGAGCCTTGCTAAAATGTGTTAGAAGGCTTGCATGTGCTAGGTCCCAGGTCAATCCCTGGCGCTATAAATAACAACGACAAAAACAAACCTTGTTTCCACCTCTAGATAAGGCCCTTTAACCTGTTCTTCCAAAGCGATAGGATCTCCGGAATCATTTGTCAATGTCTTTGAGAACCTCAGTCCTAAAGAGTACAGGGTGTTCCTTTACGAGAGAGAGAGAGAGAGAGAGAGAGAGAGAGAGAGAGAGAGAGAGAGAGAGAGAGAGAGAGAGAGAGAGAGAGAGAGAGAGAGAGAGAGAGAGAGAGAGAGAGAGAGAGAGAGAGAGAGAAAGAATTGCTTATTCAGGAATTTGTGTCAGAGCCAGGCCTGGATTCCAGGGAGCCTGTTATAGTGCTGCCACTTTATTTTCCTCCTCCTTGTGATGACCTAGCTCCTCTCAGACTTGGGGTAGGTGGCTGCATAAGGAGAGAGAGACCACCCCCTGGAGAAGAAGCTGGACAGCTGAGGAGAGGGGACCCCAGGGAAAGAGTAAGGTGGTGTATTTCATTTGTCCATCCATCCATCCATCCATCCATCCATCCATCCATCCATCCATCCATCCATCCACGTATCCATCTATCCATCCATCCATCCATCCATCCATCCATCCATCCATCCATCCACGTATCCATCCATCCATCCATCCATCCATCCATCCATCCATCCATCCATCCATCCATCCACGTATCCATCCATCCATCCACGTATCCATCCACGTATCCATCCATCCATCCATCCATCCACGTATCCATCCATCCATCCATCCACGTATCCATCCATCCATCCATCCATCCATCCATCCATCCATCCATCCACGTATCCATCCATCCACGTATCCATCCATCCATCCATCCACATATCCATCCATCCATCCACATATCCATCCATCCATCCATCCATCCATCCATCCATCCATCCATCCATCCATCCACATATCCATCCATCCATCCATCCATCCATCCATCCATCCATCCATCCATTCATCCACATATCCATCCATCTACCCATCCATCCATCCATCCACTCATTCATGTATTCCATCTATATTTACCAGGCCGTTTATATGCAGAAGCTAGGCCAGAACATGGGGTATACACATAAGCAAACAAGACAAGCTGGAAGATATGTTTTGGCAAGGGAAACAGACAGCACACAGATATTCACATTGTAATCAAGCAGTTGTGAGAAGCGTGCCCCAGCAAAGAATGGGGACAGTTTTAATCCAAAGTGTGGGGCCTTGTTGAAGACCCTCCTGGGGTGGAGGTTCAAGGGGTTGCTGGGAGGAACTGAGTCAGAACCTGGTGGCCTCCTGACCTGTGTGCTGAGTCACTCCCTCCCCATGGCAGTGCTGAGTCAGGTCCGGGAGGCTGAGAGGAGAACGAAGGTGCTGCTGAGTCACCGTGAAGCCTGCTGAGGTTGCAGGGTTGGGAGAGAGGCAGCGAGAGGCCTCTAGGTCTCCATCCATCTGTCTCGGGATGGGACTGGACAGTTTTCCCCAGTAGGGTGTCTGCTGCTACAGAGAGGCCTTTCTTGGTTCCAGGAATGACCAAGGGAGCATGCTCACGCTGGGGGCCATCGATCAGTCCTACTTCATAGGCTCACTGCACTGGGTGCCTGTGACTGTACAAGGATATTGGCAGTTCACAGTGGACAGGTAGGTGAGCAGAACCTCGTATGGACCCCTGCTAGAGGCTGGCTTTTGGTGTATGGATATGGAGGCTCAGGTGTCACACCACAAGGCTGAGAAGAGTTGAACCCAGTAGCTTTGAGGTTACCGATGGATTCTGATAGCTAGCTGGAATCCTTTGCAAGTGCTTAAACTGCAAATCTAACCTTGCCTCGACTGCCTCTTGCCTGGAGGCACTGTGCTGAGTGGTTCTATGGCTGTCTCCTTGGTTGCCACTGAACCTGTAGGGGGTGGGTGCCAGGATTGCCCTCAGTGTGTAGATTGTAGACTTTTGATTTGGGTCTCATGATCATCATCTGAGGAAGCTGATTTGTGGATTCCTCATGTACCCACTTTGTTCATGAGAAGCCCAAGTATACAAATGGTGGGAGACTTCTGAGACAGGGATCGAGTAAATGGCAGAGAAAGCTTGAAACTGATTCTTTAGGCATCTAGGGAGTCCTCAGTCCACTCACAGAATGGCCCGTGGGTGAATTGTTTTGCTATTTGAATCCTTCCAATTTGAGCTGTTCTCAATTCAGCCACCAATTGAGACTATACTTAGTCTTTGATCTTGGGAAGTTTTGGGGGTTTCAAGAAGAGGCTCAAAAGAAGGGTTTGGACCTCCCTCCTTCCTTGAGGATCCTGATAAGGGTAGGAAGGACCCAGAGGGAGAAGGCTGGATGTAGGTTGGTACCCCGAAGCCCTTCTGTTTCATCTTCCAGGATCACAATCAATGATGAGGTGGTGGCTTGTCAAGGTGGCTGCCCTGCTGTTCTGGACACAGGCACTGCCCTGCTGACAGGGCCTGGTAGAGACATCCTCAATATTCAGCACGCCATTGGAGCTGTGCAGGGCCAACATGACCAGGTAAGGACAGGCCATCCCCTTACTTCCAAAAGCTTCCTGAATCAAGAGCCCCTTTCTCCACAGAAGAAATGTTGACCGAGAATGTTGGGTGAGCGCATTTTAAAAAAGTGGCCAATACTTCCCTTCCAGCTTTGGTCTGTCCTTGCTGAGGGAGCTTTATACTTTCTTTGCATAGTGACTATCTTCTGTTTCCTCATCCTCTGAGAGCCTATGGCTCATTAACCTTTCCCACACCTTCTTGCTTTACTTGGTCCACCATTACACCAGTCTACCCTTCTCCCTTTCTCCTGAGATACTTGTACACTCTGGCTAGTCCTATAAGGAAGCCATGGAGGCAAGCCTTTTTTGTCCCATATTAGGGCCCGTCCTTATGATGCTGAAAGCTGATACCTCCAGTGGGACTATGTTCTGAGACTCGGCCCCGTTTGGACAGCCTCCCCATTTCCCTCTGAATAGAGTCTCACAGTGTGGAGGAAGGAGTTCTGCACCATCAGTGCCTCTCTTGATAAATGACATTTCTTTCCCTTCTCTTAGTTTGACATTGACTGCTGGAGGCTGAACTTCATGCCCACGGTTGTCTTTGAGATCAATGGTAGGGAGTTCCCACTGCCACCCTCTGCCTATACCAACCAGGTATGCACTTCCAGAGAGCAATGCTCTGGGTCCACCTAGTATCCCTTGCCCTGGGACTTCAGCGAAGGCTAATGGCATGGGCCCCTTGAATGGGTCATAGGATTTATCTTTGAGCTTCTTTGTGTGACCACTTTGTGTGAGTCTTGCTGAAAAGAAACAGAAAACAGGAAGGACAGAGAGCCAAGGGCTTGGAGGAAGGATATAGATTGGATCCAAACTGCCCATTGGGACCTCTACCCACAGTTCAAGCTTCCAAGCCATGGTGGCTTAGAATTCCGTCTAGGGTTTCCTTAGCTCTTTTTGGCTGTTGTGGGACTGCTGGTCTCAATGTGGCCGGATCCTGAGTACCCTAAACTAATGACAACTAGGGTGATGGGTGCTGAGAGTCTGATGATAATGGGTTGGGAATGTGGGGTACAGCACATGGGGCCAGGACTCACCAAACCACCGCAGATTAAGTCAGGGTGACTTTCCTAAGCTCTATTTATTTATTAAAGAGTTTAATCCCAGCACTTGGGAGTCAGAGGCAAAAGGATTTCTGTGAGTTTGAGGCCAGCCTGGTGCTCAAGGTGAGCTCCAGGACAGCCAGGACTGCAAGCAAAGACCTTGTCTCAAAAAACAGAACAGCATTTTAATTTATCTATCTGGGCATTTTGCCCACATGCATGTATACATAGTATGTGAACCTAGTGGCCATGGGGGTCAGAATAGGATGTCAGATCCCTGGGAATTAGAGTCACCAGTGGATGCGAGCCATCATGTGGGTGCTGGAAACTGAAACTGGGTTCTTGGGAAAAGCAACAAGTGCCTGATAACTCCTGAGCCCTCTCTCATTGCTTTTAATTTTAACTATTTTTAAGGTGTGTGTGTGCACATGCGTTTTTGAATGCAGTTGCCCGTAGAGGCCAGAAGAGGGCATAAGATCCCCTGGAGCTGGACTCACAGGAGGTTTAAGCAAGTTCTGGTGATTGCTAGGCAATCTCTTCACTCCGTACTTTCTTCACCTGTTGAGTGTGACAGATTTCATTCTCCTTGCTTACCTAGGAAGGTGATTTCAGGATGCAATGAGACAAGGGAGAGTAACTGAGTGAAAAACTCTCGCTGCTGAATCCAACCTCATTGCACTCTTGCTTTTTCCAGTTCCAGGGCTCCTGCTCCAGTGGCTTCAGGCATGGCTCCCAGATGTGGATCCTTGGAGATGTGTTCATTCGGGAGTTCTACAGTGTGTTTGACAGGGCCAACAATCGTGTCGGACTGGCCAAGGCTATCTGATTATACAACCACACACACACACACACACACACACACACACACACACACACACACACACACACGATTTATCAAGTGGAACGCTCCCAATAAATACTGCATTTCTCCAAAGACTGGTTTCTCTTGTTTTCAAGGGCACTGGAGCTTTGCACCAATATGAGGTTGGGCTGTGCCTGCCATTAGGGCAGAGCTGAGGCCAAGTAAATTGGGGAGGGATGGGAATATGGTTGGTGGGTAGAAAACTTTCATGAAGAGGATGACTATTTTGAACTGAGATGGAGGAGACTAGGCCTGTGTTGTCCACCTGTCTTTCTACTCTAAGAACTTTCTAGAAAATGGTATCTATGGTATCATACCATAAAATGGTATCTAGAAATGGAGTAGAGGTATGGTGTTAGGGCTGAGTAGAGAACACTCAGCCCATGGAGACGATGTCTCCAGGTTCACAAGAAGAAGGATTTCACTGCTGTTACAGACATGGATAGGAGATGCTAAATGCCTTGGAAGGGCCCATGATCATAAATTGCTGTTTATCTTGGGTGGTTAGGACCCTGGGTGACCATCAGTGCTCAGGTATACTCATGTTGGCCTGCTTTGAGGCTGGTAGTTGAGGCACCAGGAGTTAAGTTCCCATGAGGACTGGGTGCCGAGTAGATGGAGCACCTCCGCCCTCAGCCTTAAACATTCTTCCTGAAAGGGCCCCTCTGGAGAACCAGACCTCACAGGGTGAGAGCAAGGGATTAAAAGTAGATTTGCTTGTTCTGTTTTTCCCCTCAATCACCTTGGGGCACAGGCAGACAGGTTTCCATGGTAGCTCTTCAGAGCTTGGGGTCTGCGCTGACTCTTCTGGGCTTGCACACATGTGCTTCAACTCCCTTTTCTCTTTTTCTTTGCATGTGTGTGTATGTATGTGTGCAGGAACACGTGTGGAAATCAGATGATGACCTTGAGCATCATCCTCAGGAACACTGTCCACTTCTTTAGAGGCAGGATTTCTTGTTGCCCTGGAGCTCACCAACGAGGCTAGACTGGCTGTCTAAGACCCTCAGGGACTCTCCTGTCTCTGCTTCAGTGCTGGGCTTATGGGTTTGTATCAATATACCCAGCACCTTTACATGGGTTCTGGGACCCACACTCAGGTCCTCATGCTTGGAAAGCAAGTGCCTTATTGGCTGAGCCATCTACCAAGCCCTGGCACTGCCTTCATTTGATGGGTTTTCCCTAGAATGACATGAAAGCTCAGACTCCCGTTATCAGTCTTTTATAGTCACGGTGATACCACATAGCGACAGTGATAGTCTCGGTTGTACTTATGGAGTTGACCAACTTCCTCCTGGAAGACCCACTTTGTCTTGACCACTGGCTTGTCCTGCAGATGGGGGCAGAGCTATAAGACAGGCAGTGTCTCAGGGGCTGGAAGCTCCTGATTGGCAGTGATACTTCAGAGGAGATTAGACAGGGCAGTGGTGGTAATAGTGTAATGTTACTGAGTGGCCCATCTGGAGGCCCATCTCAGAGTTATCAAGATGAGGGACCAGGGCAATGGGGTCTCTAGAGGGGCAGGTGTAGTCTCTAACAGCTAAGGCACAGAATTGGGCTATGGGAATGAGGAATGACTCCAGCTATATCCCTGGGAGCTGAGAGTCAGGGGTGGCTTGGGCAGAGGTCATGAGACTATAAGGGATTTCAGGACAGGGGTGGTGCCTGCAGTGGTCAGGCCCTGGTCTCTGAGCCTCAGGGAGCCAGGAAAGCAAAGTCATTGCTAAGGAGGGGTAAGGTCTGGCTCCCCTAAGTCTCACTTTCATAGACCAATATGCCTATTTGTGAAGAGTGAGGCGGAATTGGGCTATGTTCATTATTTTCATCCTTTGCATAGATTTAAAAAAAGCCAAGCATTATTGGGTAACTTACACAAATCTTGTTATGTGCTTTAAAGGTTTACATTTAACAATTGTGGTTTTAAGCACTCAAGCCTCATTTGGAGACCATGGGGAAAGTCTAAATGTGGTGACTGTCATAAATGTGAGGCTTGGATAGAACAGCATCACCCCACAGTGCTCACCTAGCCCTGGTGCTGTTCTCTGTTATGAGCTGTTGGTGAGGATACAGTAAGCCTGGTGTAGCATCCCCATCCTGGGCTTCTCTGGTTATGGGCTTCATGGCAAGCTGTGGCCTTGATTCTTCTGCTGACTCAAGACAGTGCACTACCTGCCATGTTCTCCGTGCTAGCACCCTATGGGTGCATTTCAGTCATTCCCAATTCTCAGAGCAAACTGCCTGTCTTCAGAATGTTCTTGCTTGGTCATGATCATATGGTTGGCAGAAGCACGAGTCGCCTTTAGAGAATTACTATTTACAAAGGGTCTCCTGAGTGCCGGGCCTGGGCTCAACTTTTCGGGGGCTCTGCTAGGGATGAAAGAAGGAGCCACCGGCACATATAATTGTGGTGTGCCTGGGGGCCAGTGAGGGAGATGCTCTGCAGGGCTGGGCTGCCACACAAATACTTCCTACTGTCTGTGTCTGGTGGTGGACCAGGTTGAGGGGAGAATAGCAGAGGCCCCCGGGGGACTGTTGTGTACGCCTCACCCAGTCCTCAGTTGCAGGGCTTTCTGTGCTTCTCTTCTTCTCTCACCTTCAGCTCTCCTCACTCTTCAGATCAACTTATGTATCATCTGCTCTAGGAGGGGACCCTGATCTGTCACTCAGCAGCGCTATGTAAAACAACATCTGAGTCACATATCTCTGGGGATGCTGCAGGACGGTGGGGGTGGGGTCTGTCTGTCCTCTGAATTCTCTGATGTGTGGTAGGATGGAGTTCCTGACACAACACTGAGGCTACCTGTCCCTGTCAGCTGTGTCTTTGTAACATGGATGAGACACCTCCGATAGGATGGAATGAATACTGAGTGTGAGAAATATGAGGGCACACCCCCAGACACCTCCCAGACACTCCTCAGGCAGCCCCTCAGATACACACTCAGACACACACAGACATACAGATACACACACAGACACACACACCACATATGCCACACATAAAGACACACACACACACACACACACACACACTCAGAGACATACCCATAGACACACACACACAGACATACACATAGACATACAGAGATACATAGACACACAGAGACATGCACACATAGATGTACACAGACACACACACATACAACACATCACACATAAAGACACACACACATAGGCATACACACACGTACACATGCAAACATGCATATACACACATACACACTCATACCACACACACCGAGAAGCACACAGACACACATACACACAAAGACACACACACACACACACACACAGACATATAACACACACACTCACCCTCCCCTGAGCTGTAAGCACAAACCTCAGGCTCATGCCCATTTCCAGCCCCTCTGCATCCCCATCACTCACCCCCTTGCCAGTTCTCATCCTAATAAGAGGAAGTGTTAGCCCAGGGAGCTGCAGAGAAAGGAAGTCTTTGAAATGGAAATGTTATGACAAAATGATGGATTGTTTTCCTGGAGCTGTGCAGCTTGTTTCTTCCTGGTGGCAGAAGAGAAAACAGAATGGACAGGAATGGCAGAGTCCTGAATGGTACAGCTCAGTGATATCCGTACTGAGAGCAGAAGTGAGGACTTGGGAAAGGTGAGGGAGGCTGAGGGCGGCAGCCCTCCCTGCTGTCAGGTAGCTCTGCTCATCCCTGAGGGCCATTTCATGCAGCAACTGTGGTGAGAGCACAGCACCGATGCCAAGAGGGACCCAGGGCTGTCCATCTGCCTGTGTCTGACCAGCCTCACCCAGCTTGCCTCTGCCTTCTCTGCTGTCCCTAGACACTGCTGTCCCTAGACACGCTGTGTTCCTCGCCTTCTCTACCTTCACATGCTCCTCATCCTTCATGCCAGCTTGAGTGTCACCTCCTCTGAGAAGGTGCCTCTTCTTCCCAAACCCTCTTTTCCTAAATAATCGATGGCCGAATCCTATCCCTAAATTGTTACTTGTCATTTACAATGGGACACACTGCTCTAGGCACCACGTCCATTGGGGAGCACACAGAAAGACCCTCTCCCGTGGTCTTTTGTGTTTTGTAGACGTGCAGACATAGATGCATCTATGAGGGCCTGACAGCAAAGATCGCTGACTAGTGTTTGCCTGGAATGCACGGGGACCTGAGTTCAATCCTCGGTGCTGCAGACTAGGCAAAAGAAAACATCCTAAATCAAGCAAACGGAAAGTGCATGTGGCTATTCGTTGTGCTTTATAAAGAGATAAGAGAGAGGAGGAATATGTTTGGTGGACGTACAGACAGGTGTTGGGAAAGGGTGCCTCTGTGGGCCATGCTGAAGTATCCCTTCCCCCTGAGGAACCAGCCCTATGATGGATGGATGGATGGTATAGTATAGAATAGTTTATTCAGGGCATGGGGAGGGGAGTTGAGGGAGTAGAGACAGAGAAAGGCAGAGAGGAGGAGGGGGCAAGCAGCCCCTTTTATATTGAGTCAGGCACACCTGGGTGTTGCCAGGTAACTGTGGGGCGGAGCCTAGACTAAATGCCAACAGTTGTCAGTGGGGTTGAGTGGAGGCTTTGAACAAGACTGGGAATATTGAGTTGGAAAGTGAGGCTAGAGAGGTAGGGTCAATGAGAATGCAACAGCTGGACAAATATATGAAAGAATGTCAGCAATGCACTAAGAGGGCGAGAACCAGTGGGTTGTTAGGTCTCAAACCAAAGTCAACCGATAACTGAAGAAGTGCCCATTAACACATCAAAGCAGACACCAGGTTCTCCCAGCATCCCTCAGTCCCTACTTGCTTTAGGGTATGACTGGCACCCCCTGCCCCTACCCTAAACTCTTTCAGCCAGGGTTGGGCTGCCCTTTCCCTAGCTGCCCTTCCCTATATAATCCAACCATTTTGGTTACCTGAGTCTTTCTTTTCACCCTCCTGGCCTCTTGGTCTGTTTTTCCCCTCTCACTTGGCTCAGGGTCATGTCTACGCAGGACTCTCCCAGATGTCCCTGCCTCTGGCTGTGCTAGCCCTTTCTCTCTCTTTTTTTTCTTCTTCTTTTTTTCCGGAGCTGGGGACCGAACTCAGGGCCTTGTGCTTGCTAGGCAAGCGCTCTACCACTGAGCTAAATCCCCAACCCCTTTAGCCCTTTCTCTACAGTGAGGTTTCTCTTTTGCCATGCCTAGGAGCAGTCGTGTTCTTCCTTTTTTTTAAATTTAATTTTATTTTTTTCATTCATGGGAAAACATGAATACACTAGTTTTTGCTTATATTGTCTGGATTTCTAGTGAAAGATGAGTCATTTCAACCTTTTTATAGCGTTTACTGTTGGTATTGAATTGTCCTGTAGCTTAATGTTGAGTGAATAAACAAACACACAGTCCTCAATTTTCCAGCCTAGGAGCAGCTCTAGTCCTGGAGCGCCCTCTAGTGCCCAGACCGACCTAGAGCATTTTGTTTATACCCTGGAACATTCTTGCCACTTCACGTGACTTTGCGGGCAGTGGTCAAGCAGACCATAGACTTGATTGTCTCCCTCATGCAGAGCATGGTGGCAGCTTGTTCTGGAGATAGGTAAGAAGAAGGTCCTTGTCCTCCACCTCTAACTCTGGACATCTCTGGTTAGCCTTTCTGATTTTAATTGTCCTGTCTCTGATCTTTCTGGATTGCTGTGGTACTGGATTGAGAGCTGAGCTGAGCTGAGCTGAGCTGTTCCGACGAGAATGTGTCTACTGTGTGTCTTAAGGGATTCAGGGGCAGCATTGGTCAGCAAGGAATCCTGCCCCACCCCTTCTCACCATTTACAGTGCTAGCATCTGACCCGCTAGACCCTATGGGGATTTGGGGCCTGAATGAGATGGGTGTCTCAGGAATTCCATGGCTGTGAAGAGATACCATGACCAAGGCAACTCTTATAAAACAAAACATTTAATTGGAACTGGCTTACACTTATAGAGGATTAGTCCATTATAGCGGGAAGAATGGCAGTGTCTAGGCAGATATGGTGCTGGGGAAGGAGCTGAGAGTTCTACATCTTGATCTGTGGCAGCCAGGAGGAGACTGGCTCCACACTGGGTAGAGACTGAGCACAGCAGACCTCAAAGCCCACCCCCACAGAGACACAATTCTGCCAACAAGTCCATCCCTATTCCAACAAGGCAACACCTCCTAATAATGCTACACATTCAAATACATGTGTCTATTGGAACCAAACATATTCAAACCATCACAACGGAAAACTCACTCCTCTCTTCATTTTGGTAGAGTTTCACTTCCTTTTTGAGGACTATGGGGGCTTTGGCTGTCTCCTCTGGCATGGTAGATGCAATCTCCAGTAGCCAGAAGCTTTATCCCTGGGCTCCAAGTTCAGGCCACAACACTTGAGAACCCCCTTCTTTCCCAGGACTCTGTTTAGCATCTAGACTAGAATAACTGTGTCATCAGAGCTTTCTTCTTGAGGCCCACGAGAGGGAACAGGGAGTCTGCAGATAAGTGTATGTGTCTCTGGCAGTGCTCTGTAGGGTCAGCCATACCTCCTGCAGCTCTGAACTAGTTCTAGAACAATCTAAAAGTAATGTCTTCCCCTGTAACCCCCAACCACAGCTGCAGTCTACATACCAGATTTCAGGAGCACAGATCTCAGTGCATGTTCCCTATGCATGAGGACAATAAGTAAAGAATAGAGAAAAGTGTTTTCCTGAGTCCACAGGGTGCCCAGAAGCCCTCAGCACAGCCAGCTGAGAGGGGACAGAGTAGGAATCTGGACTCTTGAGAAATTGTCTTTAGCTGGACGTAGGACTTCACATGGACATGCCCAGCACGTCAGCCTGGCTGTAGATCTGGCCAGCCTTGGAGGATTTATTTGGATTCAAGAGGGACAAGAAGCTTCCTGGTTGCTGCCGCTGCAGAGAGCCCGTGGGCAGCACCCCACGAGCGAACTTGAGCCTCGGGACCACAGGTAAGACCAACTTTTCTGCTGCAAGAAAGCTGCCTGGTGAGCTTGGGACACACGGAAGCAGAACTCCTCTAGGACCGGGCACGTTCTGTGTTTACCGGAAGTCCCACACCCGCGGATCCCGGCCCACAGCAGCTCTCTGCTCCCAGACCCCGTGAGAGAGAGACCCAACCGCCTGGTCAGGTGGGCACTCCTGAGGCTGCAGAGCGGAAGAGACCACCAACACTGCTCACCCCTGCCCACATCCCTGGCCCAAGAGGAAACTGTATAAGGCCTCTGGGCTCCCGTGGGGGAGGGCCTAGGAGCGGCAGGACCCCTGCCTGAGACACCGCCGGAACCTGAAGGAAACAGACCGGATAAACAGTTCTCTGCACCCAAATCCCGTGGGAGGGAGAGCTAAACCTTCAGAGAGGCAGACAAGCCTGGGAAACCAGAAGAGACTGCTCTCTGCACATACATCTCGGACGCCAGAGGAAAACACCAAAGGCCATCTGGAACCCTGATGCACTGAAGCTCCCAGAAAGGGCGGCACAGATCTTCCTGGTTGCTGCAGCCACAGAGAGCCCGAGGGCAGCACCCCGCGAGCAAACTTGAGCCTCAGGACCACAGGTAAGACCAACTTTTCTGCTGCAAGTGACCTGCCTGGTGACCTCAAGACACAGGCCCACAGGAACAGCTGAAGACCTGTAGAGAGGAAAAACTACACCCCCGAAAGCAGAACACTCTGTCCCCATAACTGACTGAAAGAGAGGAAAACAGGTCTGCAGCACTCCTGACACACAGGCTTATAGGACAGTCTAGCCACTGTCAGAAATAGCAGAACAAAGTAACACTAGAGATAATCTGATGGCGAGAGGCAAGCGCAGGAACCCAAGCAACAGAAATCAACACTACATGGCATCATCGGAGCCCAATTCTCCCACCAAAACAAACATGGAATATCCAAACACACCAGAAAAGCAAGATCTAGTTTCAAAATCATATTTGATCATGATGCTGGAGGACTTCAAGAAAGACGTGAAGAACTCCCTTAGAGAAACACAGGAAAACATTAATAAACAAGTAGAAGCCTACAGAGAGGAATCGCAAAAATCCCTGAAAGAATTCCAGGAAAACACAATCAAACAGTTGAAGGAATTAAAAATGGAAATAGAAGCAATCAAGAAAGAACACATGGAAACAACCCTGGATATAGAAAACCAAAAGAAGAGACAAGGAGCTGTAGATACAAGCTTCACCAACAGAATACAAGAGATGGAAGAGAGAATCTCAGGAGCAGAAGATTCCATAGAAATCATTGACTCAACTGTCAAAGATAATGTAAAGCGGAAAAAGCTACTGGTCCAAAACATACAGGAAATCCAGGACTCAATGAGAAGATCAAACCTAAGGATAATAGGTATAGAAGAGAGTGAAGACTCCCAGCTCAAAGGACCAGTAAATATCTTCAACAAAATCATAGAAGAAAACTTCCCTAATCTAAAAAAAGAGATACCCATAGGCATACAAGAAGCCTACAGAACTCCAAATAGATTGGACCAGAAAAGAAACACCTCCCGTCACATAATAGTCAAAACACCAAACGCACAAAATAAAGAAAGAATATTAAAAGCAGTAAGGGAAAAAGGTCAAGTAACATATAAAGCCAGACCTATCAGAATCACACCAGACTTCTCGCCAGAAACTATGAAGGCAGAAGATCCTGGACTGATGTCATACAGACCCTAAGAGAACACAAATGCCAGCCCAGGTTACTGTATCCTGCAAAACTCTCAATTAACATAGATGGAGAAACCAAGATATTCCATGACAAAACCAAATTTACACAATATCTTTCTACAAATCCAGCACTACAAAGGATAATAAATGGTAAAGCCCAACATAAGGAGGCAAGCTATAACCTAGAAGAAGCAAGAAACTAATCGTCTTGGCAACAAAACAAAGAGAATGAAAGCACACAAACATAACCTCACATCCAAATATGAATATAACGGGAAGCAATAATCACTATTCCTTAATATCTCTCAACATCAATGGCCTCAACTCCCCAATAAAAAGACATAGATTAACAAACTGGATACGCAACGAGGACCCTGCATTCTGCTGCCTACAGGAAACACACCTCAGAGACAAAGACAGACATTACCTCAGAGTGAAAGGCTGGAAAACAACTTTCCAAGCAAATGGTCAGAAGAAGCAAGCTGGAGTAGCCATTCTAATATCAAATAAAATCAATTTTCAATTAAAAGTCATCAAAAAAGATAAGGAAGGACACTTCATATTCATCAAAGGAAAAATCCACCAAGATGAACTCTCAATCCTAAATATCTATGCCCCAAATACAAGGGCACCTACATACGTAAAAGAAACCTTACTAAAGCTCAAAACACACATTGCACCTCACACAATAATAGTGGGAGATTTCAACACCCCACTCTCATCAATGGACAGATCATGGAAACAGAAATTGAACAGAGATGTAGACAGACTAAGAGAAGTCATGAGCCAAATGGACTTAACGGATATTTATAGAACATTCTATCCTAAAGCAAAAGGATATACCTTCTTCTCAGCTCCTCATGGTACTTTCTCCAAAATTGACCATATAATTGGTCAAAAAACGGGCCTCAACAGGTACAGAAAGATAGAAATAATCCCATGCGTGCTATCGGACCACCACGGCCTAAAACTGGTCTTCAATAACAATCAAGGAAGAATGCCCACATATACTTGGAAATTGAACAATGCTCTACTAAATGATAACCTGGTCAAGGAAGAAATAAAGAAAGAAATTAAAAACTTTTTAGAATTTAATGAAAATGAAGGTACAACATACCCAAACTTATGGGACACAATGAAAGCTGTGCTAAGAGGAAAACTCATAGCGCTGAGTGCCTGCAGAAAGAAACAGGAAAGAGCATATGTCAGCAGCTTGACAGCACACCTAAAAGCTCTAGAACAACAAGAAGCAAATACACCCAGCAGGAGTAGAAGGCAGGAAATAATCAAACTCAGAGCGGAAATCAACCAAGTAGAAACAAAAAGGACCATAGAAAGAATCGACAGAACCAAAAGTTGGTTCTTTGAGAAAATCAACAAGATAGATAAACCCTTAGCCAGACTAACAAGTGGACACAGAGAGTGCGTCCAAATTAACAAAATCAGAAATGAAAAGGGAGACATAACAACAGATTCAGAGGAAATTCAAAAAATCATCAGATCTTACTATAAAAACCTATATTCAACAAAACTTGAAAATCTTCAGGAAATGGACAATTTCCTAGACAGATACCAGGTATCGAAGTTAAATCAGGAACAGATAAACCAGTTAAACAACCCCATAACTCCTAAGGAAATAGAAGCAGTCATTAAAGGTCTCCCAACCAAAAGGAGCCCAGGTCCAGACGGGTTTAGTGCAGAATTCTACCAAACCTTCAGAGAAGACCTCATACCAATATTATCCAAACTATTCCACAAAATTGAAACAGATGGATCACTACCGAATACTTTCTACGAAGCCACAATTACTCTTATACCTAAACCACACAAAGACACAACAAAGAAAGAGAACTTCAGACCAATTTCCCTTATGAATATCGACGCAAAAATACTCAACAAAATTCTGGCAAACCGAATCCAAGAGCACATCAAAACAATCATCCACCATGACCAAGTAGGCTTCATCCCAGGCATGCAGGGATGGTTTAATATACGGAAAACCATCAACGTGATCCATTATATAAACAAACTGAAAGAACAAAACCACATGATCATTTCATTAGACGCTGAGAAAGCATTTGACAAAATTCAACACCCCTTCATGATAAAAGTCCTGGAAAGAATAGGAATTCAAGGCCCATACCTGAACATAGTAAAAGCCATATACAGCAAACCAGTTGCTAACATTAAACTAAATGGAGAGAAACTTGAAGCAATCCCACTAAAATCAGGGACTAGACAAGGCTGCCCACTCTCTCCCTACTTATTCAATATAGTTCTTGAAGTTCTAGCCAGAGCAATCAGACAACAAAAGGAGGTCAAGGGGATACAGATCGGAAAAGAAGAAGTCAAAATATCACTGTTTGCAGATGATATGATAGTATATTTAAGTGATCCCAAAAGTTCCACCAGAGAACTACTAAAGCTGATAAACAACTTCAGCAAAGTGGCTGGGTATAAAATTAACTCAAATAAATCAGTAGCCTTCCTCTACACAAAAGAGAAACAAGCCGAGAAAGAAATTAGGGAAACGACACCCTTCATAATAGACCCAAATAATATAAAGTACCTCGGTGTGACTTTAACCAAGCAAGTAAAAGATCTGTACAATAAGAACTTCAAGACACTGAAGAAGGAAATTGAAGAAGACCTCAGAAGATGGAAAGATCTCCCATGCTCATGGATTGGCAGGATTAATATAGTAAAAATGGTCATTTTACCAAAAGCAATCTACAGATTCAATGCAATCCCCATCAAAATACCAATCCAATTCTTCAAAGAGTTAGACAGAACAATTTGCAAATTCATCTGGAATAACAAAAAACCCAGGATAGCTAAAGCTATCCTCAACAATAAAAGGACTTCAGGGGGAATCACTATCCCTGAACTCAAGCAGTATTACAGAGCAATAGTGATAAAAACTGCATGGTATTGGTACAGAGACAGACAGATAGACCAATGGAATAGAATTGAAGACCCAGAAATGAACCCACACACCTATGGTCACTTGATTTTTGACAAAGGAGCCAAAACCATCCAATGGAAAAAAGATAGCATTTTCAGCAAATGGTGCTGGTTCAACTGGAGGTCAACATGTAGAAGAATGCAGATTGATCCATGCTTATCACCCTGTACAAAGCTTAAGTCCAAGTGGATCAAGGACCTCCACATCAAACCAGACACACTCAAACTAATAGAAGAAAAACTAGGGAAGCATCTGGAACACATGGGCACTGGAAAAAATTTCCTAAACAAAACACCAAAGGCTTACGCTCTAAGATCAAGAATCGACAAATGGGATCTCATAAAACTGCAAAGCTTCTGTAAGGCAAAGGACACTGTGGTTAGGACAAAACGGCAACCAACAGATTGGGAAAAGATCTTTACCAATCCTACAACAGATAGAGGCCTTATATCCAAAATATACAAAGAACTCAAGAAGTTAGACCGCAGGGAAACAAATAACCCTATTAAAAATGGGGTTCAGAGCTAAACAAAGAATTCACAGCTGAGGAATGCCGAATGGCTGAGAAACACCTAAAGAAATGTTCAACATCTTTAGTCATAAGGGAAATGCAAATCAAAACAACCCTGAGATTTCACCTCACACCAGTGAGAATGGCTAAGATCAAAAACTCAGGGGACAACAGATGCTGGCGAGGATGTGGAGGAAGAGGAACACTCCTCCATTGTTGGTGGGATTGCATACTGGTACAACCATTCTGGAAATCAGTCTGGAGGATCCTCAGAAAATTGGACATTGAACTGCCTGAGGATCCAGCTATACCTCTCTTGGGCATATACCCAAAAGATGCCCCAACATATAAAAAAGACACGTGCTCCACTATGTTCATTGCAGCCTTATTTATAATAGCCAGAAGCTGGAAAGAACCCAGATGCCCTTCAACAGAGGAATGGATACAGAAAATGTGGTACATCTACACAATGGAATATTACTCAGCTATTAAAAACAACGACTTTATGAAATTCGTAGGCAAATGGTTGGAACTGGAAAACATCATCCTGAGTGAGCTAACCCAATCACAGAAAGACATACATGGTATGCACTCATTGATAAGTGGCTATTAGCCCAAATGCTTGAATTACCCTAGATGCCTAGAACAAATGAAACTCAAGACGGATGATCAAAATGTGAATGCTTCACTCCTTCTTTAAAAGGGGAACAAGAATACCCTTGGCAGGGAAGAGAGAGGCAAAGATTAAAACAGAGACTGAAGGAACACCCATTCAGAGTCTGCCCCACATGTGGCCCATACATATATAGCCACCCAATTAGACAAGATGGATGAAGCAAAGAAGTGCAGACCGACAGGAGCCGGATGTAGATCGCTCCTGAGAGACACAGCCAGAATACAGCAAATACAGAGGCGAATGCCAGCAGCAAACCACTGAACTGAGAATAGGACCCCCGTTGAAGGAATCAGAGAAAGAACTGGAAGAGCTTGAAGGGGCTCGAGACCCCATATGTACAACAATGCCAAGCAACCAGAGCTTCCAGGGACTAAGCCACTACCCAAAGACTATACATGGACTGACCCTGGACTCTGACCTCATAGGTAGCAATGCATATCCTAGTAAGAGCACCAGTGGAAGGGGAAGCCCTGGGTCCTGCTAAGACTGAACCCCCAGTGAACTAGACTGGTGGGGGGAGGGTGGCAATGGGGGGAGGGTTGGGAGGGGAACACCCATAAGGAAGGGGAGGGGGGAGGGGGATGTTTGCCCGGATACCGGGAAAGGGAATAACACTCGAAATGTGTATAAGAAATACTCAAGTTAATAAAAAAAAAAAAAAAAGAGGGACAAGAAGAACTTGTGCAGCTTACGAGGCAGTCCCTGTGGAGTCTAGGGGGTGTTTGCACGTATGTCTCCTGGGCATTCTTCTGTCAAGTCCTGCATCTTAGAAGAGAGGCTTGCTTGGTGTGGCATCCTACAAGAGATGTCCTTTCTCCTCCTCATGTCTTCCAACTTGCACCAGCAGCCAGCAGGACTTACCCACTAGAGCTCCTAACAGCAATCACCCATGGATCCCAGCCTGCCGGGGCTCAGGGGCAGAGAGGTCTTCAGGTAGCCAGAGATCCGATGTAGGAAGGTGGGAAACTGTCATCTTTTTCACATAGCTGGCTTGGCTTGAGGCTGTATGTCCTGTTGTTAAGGTACCTTTCTGTCTCATCTGCTCCTTCCTGGGTGTGCCTAGCACCAGGTGCTAAAGCCACAGTGGCAACCAAAGCGTCATTCCTCATCCACACAGAGATTTATAGAATTTGCCAGTCAGCTTTCAGTCACTGGGGCAAACTACCCTAGAAAACGGATTTACAAGGAGGAAAGGCTTATTTGGGGCGTGTCACAGGCTTCTGTCTCTGGTTGGTGAATGTGTTATTCTGTGGTGAGAAAATGTATAATGGTAGGTAGTTTGCAGCAGAGCAAAGCAGTTCATGTCATAGAAGCCAGGAAACAAAGACAGAGTGACAGGAAGGTATTAGGGTCCCCACATCCCCTTCATGGACACACCCATGATGTAACTCCCTCTTACTAGGCACTGTCTACAGGTCCTACCAGCTCCCATTAGCCCCATATGCAGAGGAGCAGACATTAAACACATGTCCCTTGGGGGACAGTCCAGATCTCAACTATAGCAGGAAGTGGGAGCTATTAGAAGTTTTCTCCTGGTGACGTTTATTGGGAGGACAATATTTTGGGTTTATGTTTTTAATACTCTGTCCCATTGTCCCCTCAGTTGGTTGCAGTGTCCTAGAAAAACTGGTGATTCTGAAATCAGATCCCATCTGCCACACTGTTATTTATGTCAACGAGCAGCACGGAAATCTCCGTCAGGCCCCGGTGTCCTAGTTGCTGGTCCAGACGCTGTGTTTTCCATCCAGTGTGTGCTTCAGAGCCCGGCTGTGGAGCAGGGCTTTGATTGGCAAGAGGAGCAGCTGTGGCCTGGGCTCTGAGAACTCCAAGTGTGTGCTCTTTTTCTGAAATCTAGCTCACCCTAGCCAGGGTAGGGCCTGTCTGCCTTCTTCCCTGTCTGCTGGTCCAGATGGAGCAAACACCTGGACTTCTCTAGCTTCTCTGCAGCCTGCAAAGGCCTCCAGATGATAGGATGTGATCTCTGTCACCTTAACAGGGATTGGAGGACCTAAGAGCTTCGATATGATGGAGACAGGAAGGAAGGGGGAAGGTTAGAGGCTAACTTCTTTTTTTTTTTTTTTTTTTGGTTCTTTTTTTCGGAGCTGGGGACCGAACCCAGGGCCTTGCGCTTCCTAGGCAAGCGCTCTGCCACTGAGCCAAATCCCCAACCCCTAGAGGCTAACTTCTACTCCTTAAATCCATATTCTATGCTGTACCGCCCAGTGTAATGGATTTGGAGATGAGGCCTTTAAGGTTAAATTGGGTTCATGGAGACAGGCCTTCTTTCTCTGAAAAGTAGCAGAAGAGTCATTAGACATGTGTGTGCACAGAGGAAAGAGGACACAGTGAAAGGACACAGTCGAAAGCCAGGAAGAGAAGTTTCATCAGAAACCAACCATGGCAGCACTTTGATCTTGGATGTCTAACTTCCAAAAGTGTGGTCTGAACCTCCCAGTCTGTGGTATTGTGTTATGGTGGCCTCAGCAGATCCAGTTAGAGGATCCAGCAGTTAGCAGACTGCTGTTCAACCCTGCCCTGAGGGTAAGGATCAGAATTGCCCCCAGGACATGCCCTTGACATTTTCAGCAGCTGGGACTCTCACTCTAGTCTGATTGATGGTCATCCCAGTGTGGAGCTGAGCTCTCTCTTTCCAGTTCTCTAGGCCATAGCACAGAATGGCAGAGATGTGTGTGTGTGTGTGTGTGTGTGTGTGTGTAGGCAGGCCATGACTGCTTTTCTGGGTGAAATAAGACTTAACTTTCCGGGTAGAAAACCATTCGGTGTTCACCCCTTGTATACCAGAGTCTGGACATCGTAGGATGGTCACCTCCTTGGGAGTCTTTGTCTACTGCTTTTTGTCAGCACACATGGTCCTTTGAACATCCCTGTCCCATCACAAGTACGGGGAATCCTCCACTCCTCCGACTCCTTCACCAGGACCCAGGCTTTAGTAGTCACATCTCTTGACTCTGACATCCTTCATCTTGTAAGTGACGTTGTGATGACACAGAAGCCACCCAGATGCTCCAGACCCTTCCCATCTCCAGATCCTCAGCTTTAATCGCATCTTCAGAGTGTCTTTTGCTATGGAAGGTCACACACAAAGGGTTGCAGGAATTGCATTGTGTGCAATGCTGGGGAGGGGGCTGCCCTTCGCCATGCAACTCATGTTCAGTTTCCCTTCTTGAGATCCAAATGGTCCTAGGGGGAGATTTGAGTAGAGACAGAGGCTCCCCTTCCATCTGCCTATAATATCCTCCTTTGATGAGATGACAGAGTCCAAGAACCCACTTCCTTCAGAGCCTTCTCTGGGCATGACCCTCTGTGTGGCTGCTGCAGGCCACATCATTAGAATTCTACCTGGGATCTCCAACTTCAATCTATCCCAGACAACACAAGTCCATCCAGAGGGCCTGAAACTGAACCATGACCACTGGCTCTCCTCCCCATAAGTCCCATCTCACCCACGCTGTCCCTCCATTCTCTGTGAGAGCTGCTTCTATGAGGGGAAGGGAAGAGTGGGCTTTTAGAGATAAAGACATGGCAGACTGCATCATACACCAGCAGGGGAAGGAGTGAACACCTTTAAAGTCCTGGAGGCTATGGAGTTCACCTTGTGTCCCAGGACTGCCACCTGAGCCCACTTTGAGGCTGGTTTCCATGTGGACAGGGAACTGGTCACCAAAACCAGAAATCTCACATGGGGGTATTGCCTCGACACTAAGCTTTAGATGAACAAACAAAAAATTCTGGTCTTACCGCATATAGATAATAGAGTTGGTACTGTTGAGTTGTAGAAATAAACTATAACGTTCAGATACATTTGGGGATATTAGACTGGGTTCAACTCTTTGGGGTATGTGACCTTGACCTTCCTAGGTCATGGTTTATAAAATTGGACCTTTCTGGGGCCATGATTATAAAGTTGAATCACACAAGAACTGTGACAGTGGTCATCATAAGGAGACAGTGAGGCAGAGAACATGAAAGTGTTTTGTATAGAAAGCAACCAGGTCAGAACTTAGTCATAATGTGGGAATATGAGCAGGCCAGAAGCTCTCAGTTCCCAGGAAGTTGGGGACCAGGAGGACAATTGCACTTCCTTACATCTTGCACCTTGGTGGTACCTAGTGGTGATTTCACTGTTGTAGATTGAGTATTTTCACATGATGAGACTTCCAGCTTTCTTAGTTACTCCTCTCTTGGATCCAGCACCGCCTGGGCAAATGAAACTAGCCTACAAAATGCCTTACCCTGTGAGCAAGGCTCACCTATAGTAAGGCTCACCTTCCTGAGTGGCCTCTGGCAAGCCCTGCAGTCTTCTCCCCTTGAATGTGGGCTGGATCCAAGGACTAGCTGGTTGCAAATAGAAGAGGCAGCTCAACAGGGCATCGCTTCTGAAGTTGGGCTGCAAAGACTCTGGGATCCTCTTCTGTCATTTCTTGTTCACTCTGGGGAGGCAAGAAGTGTGTTGTGAGCAGTGGTGTGGTGGGGTCTCTGTGGCAAAGGTCTGAGGTTGACTTCTAGCTAACGAGCTGGCAAGCCTTGAGGTGTCAGAAGCACAGGACAGCCTCCTGGGGATGCAGGTAATGTCTGGGAGGTATCACGTTGTTTTTAAGTTGGTGGGCATCGGAATAATGTCTTAGAACAAAGGATGAAACTGTTACTTTCAGGGGTTAGGGATTTAGCTCAGTGGTAGAGGGACACACTGTTAGTCTGTCAGCAATTCTTTGCTCATTCCTCTGTTCTTGCATTTCACAAAGATATACTGAGCATGTGCTATGAATCAGGCTAATATATAATGCGCTGTACTGTACTGTACTATACCATACTGTACTGTACTATACTATACTGTACTATACTATACTAATGATATTTAAAGGACACAAGTGAGTGACTCTGACCACAAACTGCAGGTAGGTTTTGTCCCAGGCACCTCCACCTCACAGGCTGATCTCCTCACGTCTGCCATGGGATGATCACTTCCCCATCTACCTCTGTTCTGCTTTGGAAGCACCTGTTACAGTTCACTAAAGACTATCATGATGTATATTGTTTGATTCTCACTACAGTGTCAGGAGCGTGACTGTGTTTATTGTAACTGTTAGGGAACAGGGAAGTGGAAGCCCGGGGAGGTTGCAGTTAGGGCCATGAAACCTCTGGGGACATATGGCATGCACGATTTTCCCACAGTGTCAGCAGTTTGCATTTTCTGCAGGCTGGGCAGAGGTAAATTGCTGTGGAGGGCTCGGGTCCCCAGTCAGACTGAGGTCTTGCCTGTGCCTCCTGCAGCTCTGTGTCCAGTCAGGCTATCCACTCTTCCTAGACTCAGAATTCAAAGCAGCCTGGGGATCTAAGGCAGGAGCAACCCACTGAAAATTTTAGAAAGATGCAGATGATCAAAAGGGGGAATTTCTGCCACAGAGGGTGGCCAGCTCACTCACTCTTGGTTCCTGATAAGTCCTTTTTGCGATTTGTCAAATACATGTTCCCCTTGCCCTTCAGTCATAGTGGCTCAGGGAGGGTGCAGGCACCAGGGAGACAGAGAGAGAGAGGGAGAGGGAGAGGGAGAGGGAGAGGGAGAGAGAGAGAGAGAGAGAGAGAGAGAGAGAGAGAGAGAGAGAGAGAGAGAGAGAGGGAGAGGGAGAGGGAGAGAGAGAGAATATGATACATAACTATATCTGTATAAATAGAGATAGAGATGTAATCTCTATGCCTCTTCCCTCTTTCTCTTACCCTCTTCCATTTTATTTTAAATTTTATTTTCCTTGGATATTTTATGTATTTACATTTCGAATGTTATCTCCTTTCCCCACTCTCCCATAATCCCTCCCTTCCCCCGCTGCTTCTATGAGGATGCTCCCCCTCCCACCCACCCACTCCCACTTCAATGCCCTGGCATTACCCTACACTGGGGAAAGGAGCTTTCATAGGACCAAGGGTTTTTCCTCCCATTGATGCTCGACAATGCCATCCTCTGCTACATATGTGGCTGGAGTCATGGATCCCTCCATGTGTACTCTTTGGTTGGTGGTTTAGTCCCTGGGAGTTCTGGTAGGGTCTGGTTGGCTGATACTGTTGTTCTTTCTATGGGGTTGCAAACCCCTTCAGCTCATTCAGTTTTTTCTCTAACTCCTCCATTGGGGTTCTCTTGTTCAGTCCAATGGTTAGCTGCAACCATCTTCATTTGTATTAGTAGGGCTCTGGCAGAGCCTCTCAGGAGACGCCCATATCTGGCTCCTGTCAGCAAGCACTTCTTGGCATCAGTAATAGTGACTGGGTTTGGTGGATGCAAATGGGATGTATCCCCAGGTGGGGCAGTCTCCGGATGACCTTTTCTTCAGTCCCTGCTCCACACTTCGTCCCTGTATTTCCTCCCGTGAGTATTTTGTTCTCCCTTCTAAGAAGGGATGAAGCATCTACACTTTGGTCTCCTTCTTCGTGGGCTTCATATGATCTATGATTTTTCCTTAGATATTCCAAGCTTTTGTGCTAATACCCATCAGTGAGTGCGTCCTCCTTTTTCTTTTTTGACAGGGTTTCCCTATCTTACCAGGGAAATGGGGGTTCCTATTTTGGGTTCTTAATCTCATTAATAAAGGAATTTTGAAACAGACTCAAAACAGGAGTTTTGAAAAGGAAACTTGAGGATTAATTTTATTAAAGTTTGAGAGAAAAACAACAGTTCAGTCAAGCTGGAGGTCCCAGGAGTGTCCACAGAGGAGATGGAGGAAAAGCCTTAGAGTTAAACAGAGGTCAGAGCAACAGGGAGAAAATGTGGAATGTCAGGAGTGCTGAGTTGCAGATCTGAACTCAACGGGCATTGGGTTCCAGGCCCTGTGTTCCAGGGCAAAGGACTGTATCAGGGATACATTTTTAGAAATAGAAATAGAAATAAATAGAAATAGAAATAGAAACAGAGGGGCTGGAGAGATGGCTCCACAATTAGAAGCACTTGTTGCTCTTGTAGAAAACCCAAGTTCAGTTCTCAACACTCACAACACTCATAACCCCAGTTTCAGAATACCTGACATCTTTTTCTGGCCTCAAAGGCATTGCATGCACATGGTGCCCATACATACATGAAGGTGAAATTCTTTTAAAACTGAAGTTTAAAAATCTGAAAAGAAAGAACACAGTAAAGCCATCGTATGTGGAAAAGAAAAGTAGCCACAATAATGGAGTAGTGATCTGAGGAAAGATTTCCTGAAGCTCTGGCCATGTGGCCTGCTACCCTTTATAGGACATTTGTATAATAAGCTTGTGCTTTTGTACCCTGTGTCTAGAAATAGCCCAGGTAAGGATGGGCTTCCTGTCTTCATCTGCTAACTCGTTTTCATAGGTTTGTCTTATTTTACTAAAACAAAAACTTGAGAATTATTTATTTGAGTGTCTTGTCTGTGTGTACGCATATGTACCACATGCGTAGTTCAGAAGAGGCTACTGTGTCCTTGAAATTGAAGTTACAAATGTCTGTGAGCCTCTACTTGGGTGTTGGAAACTGACCCTGGGTCCTCGGCAAGAGTAGATACCGCATGTAACTGTTGAGCCATTTCTCTAGCTTCTTACCTGTTAATTTTGATCTTGCAGTTCAGAGCCCCTTCTCTTGTCACATCTGCATATGCTGTGTGTGCTGGGATTACAGGTCTGCGCCATCACACCTGCCACCACATCTGGATGCTGCTGGGACCTCCATCTTACCTGAGGTAGGCACCAGGAGACTAAGGGAACAAGATGCTCTCTCTCTCTCTCTCTCTCTCTCTCTCTCTCTCTCTCTCTCTCTCTCTCTCTCTTACCTCTGCCTCAGCTCCTGCCTCCAGGTTCCTGCCCTGTTTGGGTTCCTGTCTTGACTTCATTCAATGATGAACAGCTATATGGAAGTAAAATTCAAATAATTTCCCCCCTACTTGCTTTTTGGTTTATTTTTGAAGCAATAGAAACCCTAGCTAAGATACCATAACAGAATATCTATAATGATATTATAAAGAGGAATCACAGTTTTGGAATCTTCATCCCATTATCATTTGGTTTTACTGTGGCACATTATGGAGGAAACTGTTGTAGAGGCAGCCCCTTCACTGCAGGGCCAGATATGGGCACCAAAGAAGGGAGAGACTGACACTGTTCCTTCTGAGGGTACAATCCCTGGTGGCCTACACTGGCCCCAAATCTCTCATCTTCTGAAGTTTCATCCACCTTCCACCACACTTGTGACACATGGGCTCATGGAGGACAGGTCTGATACAAACGTGGCAACATTTTATTTAATTTTCTTTTTTTTTTTTCTGGAGTTGGGGACCGAACCCAGGGCCTTGCGCTTGCTAGGCAAGCGCTCTACCACTGAGCTAAATCCCCAACCCCTTTATTTAATTTTCTTACTATGAATCAGAACACAGCTGACAGGATTCAGTCACCGAGAGTTTGATTGCTTTGGTCATAGTCATTCACAAAAGTTGAGATTTTGAAGTTAGGCCTAATAAAGCCCCTTCATATAGTGCCTCGGGAGAACCATCATGGTATCTCCTGCTTGGGTTTCTCCAACAAACACAGTATGCCAATTTTTATAAACAAAAATCACCACCTTTAAACTAGTTCAACCTGAAGAGTTCCATTTAAAGACACTGCAGAGAAGGCTACAGTTGTGTTCTTCAAGCCATTGTCTTGCCCCTTTCCTCTTTAAGGAACCATTTACTTTCCCTCTCTCTCTCTCTGTACCTCTACATCGCTACCCAACTCCAAGGAGAAGGTTGCTCACTTTGCTCTTTCTAGTTCTTTAAACCTAAAAACAGATCCTCGCTCTCTTCTCATGTGCTTTTGAGTGCCCTAGGAAGAAACATCTTCCTAGTCTGTCTTCCTGTTGCCCCAAGTCCTTGTCTCTCCCCATGCCCCATCTCTGCCTCTGTCTCTCTGGAAACAATCCAAAGTCAAGTCTGTTGACTTTTGTTCTTGGGACACCGTTTGCCTTTCTTGCTGCATCTGGAACTTCCTCGACTTGCGTTTATGGTCAACATTGAGCTCCCTCCCAGGCTCCAGAGTCTTTTCAAGTTGGCTGTGGCCATGTGTTGTCATTCAGTGAGAAGAGCATGAGCTTCTTCAGTTATACTCCTCACATCTAGGGATGATTCACAGAAGGTCGGTGTTGCCACTTGATGGGTAGAGGGTACGGGTGGGGTGGAGGCAGGCTGGCTTCCTGTGAACTCACAGGGGGAGATCAGGAAATTAGAAGGGGAAACTACAAGGAAAGGCCTTTTACTCACAGGGGGGGTGAGAGTTCCTGAATCTTCTGTAGCTGATAATCAAGGGCAGAGATGCCCCTCCCAGGCCGTCTCTGTAACCCGAGACAGACTGAACATCTGGCCATAGCAGGAACCTGCGGAATACTTGAGGAAACCAGCAGTTCCGTGTCTATAGCCCAACCAAGCTAGTATTCGGTATCCTGTCGGGAATCAGTTATCTTCAGCTTGGACTTTGAGAAAAAAAATGGAGAATTCAGGGCCTGCACACAAAATTCAGAACCAACAAGTTACATAAACCAAGGTTTCTGGGTTTGCCCAGGGATGTAGTTTAGCGTGTAGAGTGCTTGCCCAGAGTGTAGAAGGCCCTGGGTTTGCTCTCCAGCACTGCATAGCACTGGCAGTCGTGTGCATGCCTGTGATCTCAGCACTTTGGAGGTGGAGGCCAGGAGATCAGAAGTTCAAGATCATCCTTGGCTATATAGTCTGTGCTGTATAAGACCCAGAGACTGGGTCTTAGGAAAAACAACAGCAGCAGCAACAACAACAACATGGCTGCAAAGTTACCTCAGTTAATAATGGGTTTTCATAAGCATAAAGATTGATCCCCAGAAATCAAATTGAGAATAAAAATAAAAAAGCCAGGCACGATACTTCAGACTTGTTAGGGAGAAGCAAATAGGTCCTGGGGGCTCGTTGGCTGGCCAGTTTAGCCTACTTGGCAAGGAGTTTCAGGTCACAGAGAGGCTGTCTACAAATAAAAAAGTTAACATCAGAGAAATGGCATTTGAGGTTGTTTTTTGACCTCCACACACATGCACATTTGTGCATGTCACTTGCACATACATTTGCACAGACACACACATGAACACATACATACCATCGGTACCACTACCACCACCACCACCACACAAGAAACAATTTTCCAGGTGGACCATAATTAATGTCAATTTGGTGCCATTTTGGGAGGCATGGGGATTCTTTGAGGGCTCTGACTCGGTCCATTTATGCCCCAGTCCTTCATTTCCTGATCATCTATTAGGTACCCAACACAGTGTTGGAGTTATTACACTCAAAGGATGTGACCCCTGCAGGGTTCATAAGTTACAGGCCGGCTTTTATCCTAGGTGCTACCTGCCATCCACAGAGTATGTATCTGTCATTTAAGTGTCAACTCGCTGTTTGCACACTCCTGTTTTGCATAGTACCCTTTACAGCCTGCTGAGTCTCACAGAGCACCCTGTTTAAGTCTCATGATAATCTTACCAGCGTGGTGTATTTTATTACTACTGTATGGCCATATTTATATGGTGTGTGTGTGGGAGCCCTGGGGACTGCAGAGGAGAGCTCAGCCATCACCCCTCTGGTTCTAAGAAGTACAAGATCACCCAAAATTCCTTCCTAAGGAGAGTCACACCTTCTCTCTCCATGCCTCTGACTGACACTTCAGCAATGGGAGTAAAATAGCATTCATTATCTCGTGACATTTCCAAGGAAGCCTTTACCTCCGCTTCCCCTGAGATTCCGTAACAAAAGTTTGTCTGATCTTCCTCTCCCCATCGCTGTGCTCTTTGCCACCCCCAGCTCCTTTTCATCTCCCTGTTTGAGGGCAAACGTTCTCCTGACAGCAGTCCCCAGGGAGACTGGGCTGTCTTTCTTCCTTTCCCTTCAAAGAGCCTTTGAGCACTCCACTCAGCCTGGTGGATGGGATGTGCTTCATCTTTCAGTAGGCTTCAACCGCTGAGCAGGGAAGGGCACCTTGTGAGTTTCCTTCCCCTCCCCAGCCCCTGGATTCCATAGGGAGGGAGAGGGTAGGACACTGACATCTGGCCTGGGTGTACCCCCTGTTCCCAGGGGAGGGCTGCTTTGTTCTTTGGAGCCTGCTGAGATGGGCAGAGGCTACTCCAGTTGGTAGGCAAGTAGCCAGGGTTGAGGGAGAGGGACCACCAAATTGTTGGTCCAGAGCCTCTTGAAGGAAAGTCCTTGAAGAAAATCCCTCAAAGCCCTCAGAGACACCTTCAACTGCCTTTAGGTTTCCTCCTTCTTGCCCTCCTAAGGTCTGCCTGAGTCCTGCCTGTGGGCTCCTTCTCTGGTAGAAAGTTCCTCCCCACCACTTACAGAGCTACAGACTCCATGACAATAAATCATTGTATACACCAGAGCACATAATACAACTTGAACTTCTAGATGCATTTCCTGCCTCAGTCGAACAAAACTACTTCAGCAGGCAGCCAGCAGCTCTCAGGGGGGAGTTCTACATATTTACTCTGAGTGTCTCCAACCCAGACACCAACTCTCTCAGGGGGGAGTTCTACATACTTACTCTGAGTGTCTCCAACCCAGACACCAACTCTCTGCAGTCAGGTCAGGGACCCCAGAGGTGGTGACCTGGACAGCAGTCTCCCCTCTTTGTGCTTCTCTGGGTGGCCCGTCTTAGTTAGCTTTCTGTTGCTTTGATAGTCACTAAGACCAAAAGCAACTTGGGGAGGAAAGATTTATTTGGCTTATTATAGATTATTGTCTACCATCAAGAGAAGCCAATGCAGGAACCCAAGGCAGGAAATGAAGCAGAAGCCATGGAGGAATGCTGCTCATTGACTAGCTCCCTGTAGCTTACTCAGCCTACTTTCTTACAGGTCCAGGATCAATTCTCCAGAATGGTGCCACCCACAGTGGACTGGGCCCTCTCATACCAATCATCAATCAAGAAAATGTCCTGCAGACTTGCCTACGGGCCAATTGGATGAGGCATTTTTCTCAGTTAAGATTGCTTCTTTCCAGATCATCTCAGCTTGTGTCAAGAAGACAAAAAGCAACCACTGCAGGGCCTTCATCTAATTTCCCAGTGGAAACTAGAGAGTTAAACATTTTCTATTACAAAAATTTCAGACATACATCACAATAAACATCGTAAAAATAAGCTGCGTAAATACCCCATTGGCATCCGATAATTTTCAATAAATGACATATTTGTATGCATGTGTGGCATGCATATATGAGTGTGCAGTGCTCACAGCCACATACATGCAGAGGCCAGAACAAGCTGCTGAGTGCCTTCTCTATTGCTTTCCACCGTGTTGTTCCAAGGTGGGTTTGTAAAGTGTGAGACTAGAGGACCCAGTTTGGAGCAAGAGTGAGGTTGAGGTGTGTCCAAACCCTGAAAATGTCATCCTGAGACTGGCGGGAAAAGGACTGTTTCCTTCTTGCTCTGGACCTATATGTCCTGGTGCACATAGCCTATACAACCCCCATCTCTACCACCCTTGAGATGGCCATGTAGCCTGGTGGCCAAATTACAGGTTTAACTTCCTCTCTCCTATATAAGGACATGTCCAGCAAGCACCTGGATTCTCTCTTCAAGCAAATGAGGCATTCCCAGCCCCTCAGCCCAGCCAGTGATGTGCATGTACCCCGAAAATCCCTACCCACCCCTAGGGTTTATATAGCCCGTATTCACGCCCAATTAACAGAGCTGTTCCACGAAAATCTGGGAGACTGTTTCTCCCTTCATTCACTGCAGACCAAGGTCCTGTGTAACGCATCCAGGGGACTAAACTTCTTTCCTTCTAGTCTGATCTGGTGCACAATGGTGCATGGACACCCTGAGGGGAGAAGCAGGCAAGGCAGGGTCTCTCACTGAGGAAGAGTCTTCCTCTTTTGGCTACACTGTCTGGCCTGGGAGCTCTCAGGATCTACCATGAGGTTCAGTTTGTTCTCTTTAGGGTAATTAGAAAAGAGCTTAAAGGGATAATTAACTCAACAAATATCAAATACCTGGCATATACTATAAACAGGCACTTTGAATATAACTGGATTAAAATAAAAAACCCACCCTTTTAATGTTAACATTTTAAGTGAGGAATCAGTTAATAAAGGACATTATGTATATAACTCTCTCTGTCTCTCTCTGTGTCTCTCTCTCTGTGTCTCTCTCTCTGTCTCTCTGTGTCTGTCTCTGTGTCTCTGTGTCTCTGTGTCTCTGTGTCTCTGTCTGTCTGTCTGTCTGTCTGTCTGTCTCTCTCTCTCTCCTGTTTTGATTAAGTAGGGATAAAACTGTGAACTGAGGACTGCTAGTCTTCCTGCCCTATTGAGAATGTTCACTCCGGGCAGAAGGAGGTCATCCAGCAGAACACGGGAGGAGGAATCGAGAGCTCTGAAGTAGAGTTTGAGTCCCCAGATGCCACCACCCCACTCTTGGCCTTTCTGTTGGCAGTGCTCAGTTGGGAGCCATACAATCTAAACAAAACTGGTTCAGTTTGGGCTAAGTTTCTGTCACTTGTGACTGAAAGCATCCTGCTTAATTTACTCCTGCTCCAGCTTGTGCACTCCCAATTGGGACTTGAGGAAGGCAGCATGGCCCAGTAGGGCCAGTTTCTGAGAATCTATGAGGAGCACATGGCAGCTGTCTGTGTGAGCAACTGTCTTGGGAGGCCATGGTGAGTCTGTGCCCAGGTGATTGTGATGCAATCTTGTAAAATCCTCCTTCCCAGACCAGTGGATACAAGTGTGGACCGGGAGAGGCTGGGACAGCAGAGGTGACTCTAACCAGCCTGTCCATAGCTCAGGGAGCGAGCTATGCAGGACTATGCCGAAACACCTTTAGTTTGGTTGGGAGGAGGGAGGATTGAGGATTACAACACAGGTATTGGGTTTCTAACCAAGAAGGTGTGAGAAACCATAATTTGGCTATTATCAGAGCTGCCAATTTGGTGTCCCTTCCACTGAGGTGACTTTGCCACAGGAAAAATATTACTAAACTTGATGAAGATTTGATATCTCACCAATTAAATGGAAATAATCCCTACTTTGTAGTAGTTAAGATGAGATATAAACCACCCATGTAAAGCAGCTAACAGGGCAGCTGGTTATTATTTATGATATCCGGATTCTGGCTATAGTCTGCGTCCTACATCAGATAATTTGATTGTCTTATGTGTATGTATGAGCTTTTATGCATCTGTGTTTATTTTGCCTGTGGAGGTCAGAGGATAACGTCTGATGTCACTCCTCATATATTGTCTATAGTTTTTCTTTTTTTGAGATTGGGTCTTCTACTGTCCTGGAATATGCCAAGTAGGCAGGGCTGACTGACAGAGAACCTGAGGGATTTGCTTGCCTCTGCCTTCTCAGTGTTGATGTTACTGATGCATGTTACCACCCTGGACTTTTTAAAAGCATGGGCTCTGGGTATTGAACTCAGTTCTTTGTGCTTGTAAGATACTCTATTGACTCACACATTTTCCCAGCCCATGAATCAACTTTTATGCTGTCCCTAGACTCAATTTCCTTCTGCTGAGGGCTGCATTTTGACTGCGACTATAAAGGCAAGTTCTTCTGGTAACTATTAATTAGTTCCAAAGGAAAGCACTTATAAAGTAATAACTCATTAATTTATGTGGACCCTCCCACATTATCTATCTATCTATCTATCTATCTATCTATCTATCTATCTATCTATCTATCTATCTATCTATCTATCTATCTATCTATCATCTACCTCCCATTGAGTTGTTTGAGCTGCCCATATATGAATGGGTGTGGGGTCATCTACTGGAGCACAGTCAACTTACCAGGGACCACATCTCCGAAGAAAACTGACTCCCTTTTTAGCAATCACCAACTGTCCATAGCCCTTCAGGTAGAGTAGGGAGGGGCTCATGGCGTTCTCGTCATTCTATGCTGGAAGGTTGATTGACAAGAGCCTGGGCAGCCAACCACAGCTGTTGTGAGCTCATGAGTGCAGTGTTCCTGTCCTGGTGAGGAGCCTGTTTTGCCTTAGTCTTCCCTGACTTGCAGCATCACCTCCCCTCCTTGGAGATGCCCCCTGAGCCTGTGGGAAGGATGGGTGATACACATGCCTCATTCATGGCTGAGCACTCCACGAACTTGTTCTCTGCACGTCGTCTAGCTGCGAGTACCAGTATTAACTGTAATCCAATACACGAAGAAGCATTTGAGGACTCTACTTGGGTTTTGTACCTGCCCGCCGCCAAGCTGGAACTATGCTACTAGTTCTCTTGGGTTTCCAGCTCACCTGCTTACCCATGTAGGTTACCAACATGAACCTTAGAAGCCTTAAAAGGTATCCACAGTACATAAAAGGACTACCACATATATAATGTTGTAAGTGCGTGTATAAGCTTATTTATGCAAATGTTTGTATGCAGACCTTCATACTCACAGGCCCATCCACCTTTGGTTCTACTTTTCTGAAGAACTCTGACATACATGGAGGAATTGTGTACTGTGGGCTGTGCAGTGACTTAGGGCCCCGGGGCATTGCTCTTGCACTGACTTACCTTTGTTATGAGGTTAGAATTTGGGTATTGGGATAGAGAGAGGCACAAGCTTTGCTTACTTGAGGAGGTAGGTTGGGAGGGACAGAGTAGCAGCTTCCTTTCCTATCCTTTAGGATTCTGATTCTCTTATCCTGGGAGCTTGGTGGGTTGACTAAACTCCTCTCTCAGGAAAGCCATGTTTCAATTCAGGTCAACTAGACACAGCTGTCATCCTTTGGTAAGCCTGGCCTCTGGACACATGCCTGCTTTTTCTGCTCCAGCTGCTCCTCAGGCTACTGGCCAATTCCTGGTTATCCTATGGGAGATGAAGCCCAAGGTAGGCAGACAGATCTATGATCCTGGAACTGTCCTCTGGCACATTTCATACTCATTTTTAGAATCTCCAGTGTCTGAGCTGCTCCTTGGAAGTAGGCCAGGTAAAAGCATTGAAGAGTATGTTTCATGCCCACTGTCTAAGGAAAGGGTTAAGGACCAAGGGGGATGGGCATGTACCATATCTATGAATTGGGAAGAGATCTGGGGACAAATGAGGATTGAAAGTCAGTTTCAAATTCCTTTCACTCTTTCCCCAATCTATTCAAACCCTCTTCCTTAAGGCAAAGAAAGCAAGACTCAAAGGCAGGAGCCTGAATGCTTGTTCCCGGGTGACCTCAGGGTATATTTGAGGGTAATATGGAGTGCAACCAGACTTACCAGCCTGTGCCCTGAAAGCCCTAAAGAGCTGGGCCCCACCATTCATCCTTAGTAAGCCAATCTAAAGAGCCAAATTAGAAGTGTATGAATGAAAGTTCCCAGTAGAAACCACACCTTATGTAAAAGATTAGTATTTCAATGGAGAGACTTTGGGGGTTCCAGCTTGAAGGATAGATTTAAGTAAAGGGGTAGAGGCAAGTATGGTTAAACAGTCTCAGTTAAGACATGGTCCCAAGGATTATTAACCCATTACCGTCTCTGCTCCAGTCTCTCCTGCAAGATGGTTTGACAGGTTGTAAATCTCTTTCTGAAGACCAGTTCCTTCTCTGGCTGGTGAGAGGATTCAGTATTTTCCTTCCCCTGGCATGAGACTCCTGAGGTGAGATTCCAATCTCTTGAAGTACTTTGGATAGTCTGGTAGCCAAAGGGAGGGGGCACGAGTACCTCTTTAGAATTTTCTCATTTCTACCAGACAGGCTGGCAAGGGAGACATAAATCCAGCCTGCTGTGCATGCTATAGTGGGAGGCAGTGATACGATCTCAGTGGATGGACTTAGCTTATGTAATGCTAAACAGGTGTCAGTACTAGGAACTCATTTATATTCATTGTTACAGTTCTGGATTTTTATATTACTTATTTACATTTTATTTTATATGTATATATTTACTTGCATATGTGGTGGTGTGAGTGCACATCTGTATGGATGTTCACGTGTGTGTCAGTACACATTCATGTCAGTACACTTTCACAAGTCTGATGTTAGGTGTCTTCTTCAACACACTTCATCTTATATTTTGAGGCAAGGTCTCTCATTGAAACTGAAACTCGCCAGTTGGGCTGGTCTAGCTGGTAGTTTGTTCCTGGGATTTCCTGTCTTTGTCTCCTTAGTAGTAGGATCACTAGGCCATACCTGTCTAGCTTGTATGTATGTGTTGGGTATTCAAACTCAGATTCTCGAATTTACATGGCAAACTCTTTACTAACCACCTCCTCAGCCCAGTTCTGGTCTTTTAATATGCAGCATTTAAAGGAAGACCAAACCTCATACTTCTTAAACTTTATTATGTTAAAAGTTAGATTCTGATTCCCTAGGCCTGGGCAGGCTTGGCATCTGCACTTTCACACGAACAAGTAACATCCACAGGTTGAACTAATACTTTCACAGGAAAGGAGAGGAAATCTTGTAATGGGTTGAGAACAAACAGCCCGGGAAATAGAACAGAAGTATGAATTTATTAAGAGAGCTCACAGTCAGAGATGGCCTCTTGGCCACATGACATAATTTTCATCCTAGGAAAACAGTGAAAGGAGGGAGAGAGAGAGAGAGAAGTTCAGAGAATCTAGAAGCCTTGGGCTGGTCACTTCCTGGACTTCTCTGCAGAACGGCTGCCATTGGTCTTGTTAAGAGACTCAGTGCTCCCCGTTCTGGAACCCATGCTGTTGAGGATTTTGTCAAGTTCTCCTGGGATGTTTGGCTTCTCCTCATTCTCAGTCTCACGGTGGTAGAAGTAGTTGAAATTGGAGACAATGACAGGCACAGGGAGGGCAATAGTGAGGACACCGGCAATGGCACACAGTGTACCCACAATCTTCCCTCCTGGGGTGGTCGGGCACATGTCACCATAGCCTACAGTTGTCATGGTGACCACAGCCCACCAGAAGCCATCAGGAATGCTAGAGAAATGGGACTCTGGCTCATCCACTTCAGCAAAGTAGACTGCACTGGAGAAAAGAATGACCCCAATGAAGAGGAAGAAGATGAGTAGCCCCAGCTCCCTCATGGAAGCCTTCAGCGTCTGCCCCAGGATTTGCAGCCCTTTAGAGTGTCGGGAGAGCTTGAAGATGCGGAAGACCCTCACCAGACGGATGATCCTCAGGATGGCGAGGGACATATTCTGCTGGGCGCTTGGCTCGGTCTCCTGTACTAGCTCTGTTATGAGGGTCGCAAAGTAGGGGATGATGGAGATGATGTCGATGATGTTCATGATGTTCTTGAAGAAGTCAGGCTTGCTGGGGCAGACCACAAACCGGAGCACCAGCTCAAAGGTGAACCACACAATGCAGGTGGACTCCACCATGAAGAAAGGATCAGTGAACATGGTCTGGGAGAGGCCTGTTTTGTTTGTATTGATGGTGGGGTCTCTGACCACCTTCAGCTCCCTGTCCTCTCGGAACTCCGGGAGTGTCTCCAGGCAGAAGATGGTGATGGAGATGACTACAACCAAAACCGAGACCACAGCCACACCTCGAGCTGCACTGGAGCTCTCAGGGTACTCGAAGAGAAGCCAGAATTGCCGGTGAAAGTCATTGGTGGGCAGCAGTGTTTCAGGGTCCTTAATGAAGCCTTCATCCTCCCGGAACTGGTCCATGGCCTCGCTACCCAGTTCATAGAAAGAGATCTCATCAGCGAAAACATCAATAGGCACATTGGCTGGCCGCCGTATTTTCCCACCAGACTGGTAATAATATAAGATTCCATCAAAACTAGGTCTGTTTCTATCAAAGAAATACTCATTTCTCATGGAGTCAAAAAATTGCATCCTTTTCTCCCGGTCTCCCAAGAGTGTCTCTGGGAATTGATTGAGAGTTCTGAGCTGAGTCTCAAACCTCAGCCCAGCAATGTTGATGATGACCCTTTGGTTTCCCTCATTCAAGACCACTGGCTCAGACCCTGGGGGATCCACATACTCTCCTGGGATCTTGGAGAAGGCAGTTTCATGGCTGATATTATCACTGATAAGGACTTTCCAGTTGGAAAAAGGACTGCTACCAGGTCGGCCTTTTGAGCTGGTTGGGTCAAAGTCTGTGGCATAGCCTGGCTCTTCATGGATTTCATCTGAGTTATCAAAATTGACCAGAGCAACTTCCATTTCTCTCCAGCTACACACATCCATTCTAGGGAGTCAGAACAGCAGCATGAAGACCTCAGTCTACTACACACTGGAAGCTGTGGGGAAGAAGGGATTTATTATATGGGAGTCAGGGCAGGATATACTGGTTCTTGACCACTGAGGCAAGACACAGCAGTAAAATGAATATGCTTTATAGTGTAAGATACAGTATTTAGCATTAGCTTGAGGAAGAATGCTGTGGTGTTTCCAGCAACAATAAATCCTTGGTATTATTTTGCTCCTCTGAGTTTATACCCACCAACTACTAGTTTAAAAAAAGTACAAGGAATGATCCTAGGGATGAGGGGCAAGCTGTCCCCAGAATAGGAAGGTTAGAAACATGGTGGCATAAAGGCGGTCTCCATAAAGAGAAAGTTAATGTTCCTTGGTAATAATGTGCATAGTTTTGTATTCTTGTCAAGTCCGTCATTATATCCAGCACATTTCCACACCCACTGTCACTCTTAACTCTTCTGTGCCCAACAGTCAGTTTCTTAAAAATCTTCCTAGCCAAAGCTCTTCTCTTTTCTGTCAACTCCATCACTACCTCTTGGACCACGTCCTGAGGTCTGGGATGGTATTCAAGAAAACTAAGAAGATGGAGGCGGGGTGGCTGATCTACACACTTCATAAAAATTATGCTGTTTGTGACTGGAGCCCCTTATCTGGAAGGAGATCGTTGAGGGTAGCGTTAATGTGATACATGTGTGAAATGCTTGGCAGAAAGAGGATTTTATCTATTGCTGTGTTTGCCAGTGTCTCCACGTCACAGGAAATTTGGAAGTCACTAGCCAGTGGAAGTTTTTGGCTCTAAATCAAGGTGAATAATTTTCAGTGGAATTCTCTCTTTTCAGCCTTTCCTCCCTCCCTCCCTTCCTCTCCCATCTCTGTTGTGTAGGGGGCATTTGGGGTAGGCTTAGGACAAAAAGCACAAAGGCTTGGATATGCATGAACATAGACGAACACTCTCTCCAGTTTCCTGCCAGCTTCTGCTTCTATTGAAGAACACTAGTCAGGCAGTCTAGAGTGAATATGGAGAGAGAGGTAAGTGACCTAACCTGAGGTGGCATCTGTAGTGGCCATGGCCTTGGAATAGTTACATTACAGGGGACAGGGAGTCCCTGCTGTGTACAGTGTTGTAGTTTCTTCAAAGTGATTTCACATTCCCTTATCGCGCTGGATGGCAATAGTTAGAAGACAGCTGTATTGTATCAAGTGGGCAAGTGACTTTCAACAACTCTGTAGCTAGTGCTGCAGAGTCCTGTGAGCTCTGTGGTGGTGTCTTGGCCCAGAGCCATCGCTACTACACCACAGGGGGCTGAGGTGTAGGGAGCCAGGGTTATGGAACTGCAGGATCTCAGCTCTTTGGAGGCTTGCCTTGCCCGCTTTGCAGTCCATGTACAGTGATTAGATGGTTAGGTCAGGAGCTGAGCACCCTCTTAGACATGTGTGGCCTTTGCTGGCTTCCTCATTTCACCGAGCTACTCCTTCTCTATAGACTGCAGAAGATATACCCACGTGTGCACCTTGCGTGAGGCTTGGCAAAGAGCAAGTGGTTGGAACATGGGACGGAACTGTGTGTAAGATTTTTGAGAACAGAGCCAGCAGCTCAAATCCTGGGTCTATATATGTGCCCCTAACATGGGTGAAAGTGGACTGGCTTGGAGCTTAGTTTCACTACTCAGGGGATGTGTATTTTCGAATAAACTACTGGATTTTTATGACTCTTAGTTTTCTGCTATATGAAGTGGATAAGAAGAATTAGTAATTCCCATCTCAAAGACCATGCTGAGGGGCTGAGAGGAGGCTTAGTGGGTGAGAGAGCTTGAAATGCAAGTATGAAGAAATATGCTTGGATCCCTGGTACCCCAGGTGTGTCACATTCTCATCTAATCTCAGTTCTGTGGTGTGTGTGTGTGTGTGTGTGTGTGTGCACGTATGTGTTGAGGCAAGAAAGAAGCTTATATGCTTGCTGAGATTTTTCTGGCTAGCCAGTCCCACTAAAAAAGCAGTGAGTTACAAGTTCAATGGAATTCCTACCTCAAGGGAATAAGGCAGAGACAGACAAAGCAGGAAGGACACTAGATGGCCTTCTCTGCCCTCTGGGCATAGGACAGGCGCACCTGAACTCACATGTGCAAACTCAAATCCCAAAAGAAAGTGTACAAAGAGAGATTGAGAGTTACTAGGGTGTAACTTTGTAACCCCTAAGCTATCTTTTCTTTAAGTGTAGGTAACTGCCCTCCACCCTCCCTTCCTCATCACTACAGAAAACTCAAGGGGGAGAACGGGGTTCAGGTGAGGAAATGCAGAAGGAATCTCAGCTCTATACTCTTCCCATCTGCTCTACCTGACCCACCTCTAAGCTGTCCCACTTCTAGGCCACTTTCTCTCTTTTGTCATCTTCCCAGCTCATATGGACAGTCTATATCCTGCCACAGAGCCTAACTGGCCAGTCTAGCTCTATCTGCCTTCTTGTATCCTGGCTTGCTGCACTGAATACTCTTTGGCTCTCCATGTGGAGGGACAATAGGCTCCCTCTGCATGGCTCAGTCTCTGTACCTAAAGCCTCTTGCAAGTGCCCAGAGTGCGGGGCACTACTGTTTTTGCATGTTCTTGAAGGACAGGATTTACCTTGAATCACTCTCTGTACCAGTGTCCAGTCTGAAGTGGCAGATAGGAGGATGGTGGAGGGTTTGGGGGACAGCATCATTTCAAGCAGTGCATCCACACTGAGTGGTTATTTGGTAAATATTATTTGCTATGTTGGTTAATAAAGGCAGGAAGGAATGATTGCATGTTCCTGAGGGCAGGGATCATGTCTGGTTTTACACAGTCAGCCAACTCAAGTGCTCAGTTAATGTCTGGTGATTGAACGATGGAGTTGATGTCTGGTAAGTTTGAGTGACAGGCAGCATACTCGGCTCCGAGCCAGGACACCTGCATTGCCTACACTAACTGCTTGCGTATCTCATCAAGCCTCCGTTTGTGTTGTCACCTATAATAAGAAAATAGGCTGAGTCAAAGGAGCCAGACGAAAATGTATAGAGTAATTTCATGAATACAAAACCTCAAACGTTCCTTAACCTACAGCAGCAGGAAGCTGAGCGGCAGTGGCCTGGGAGGAAGGGTGGGAAAGCAGGAGGAATTACAACGTGGGCGCCAGTGATTGTCTCACAGGCGCATACACAGCACAGAAAGCACCAGGCTGCAGGCTTGGTCTAGTGTGCATCGTGGTATCCTGAATCCTCAAGGGTCAAAGGAGAGCAAGCAAACAGAGATCAGAGTGCATGCTTTGCCTCTGTTCTGCAAGATCTGGGTAAGGACCAAGGGAAATGACATGGTGTGTGTGTGTGTGTGTGTGTGTGTGTGTGCATGTGTGTGTGTGCATGTGTGTGTGTGAATGTGTGTGTGTGCATGTGTGTGTGTGAATGTGTGTGTGCATGTGTGCGTGTGTGTGTGTGTGCGCATGTGTGTGCATGTGTGTGAATGTGTGTGTGCGTGTGTGTGTGTGAATGTGTGTGTGCATGTGTGTGTGAATGTGTGTGTGCATGTGTGTGTGTGCATGTGTGTATGTGTGTGTGTGCGTGCATGTGTGTGCGTGTGTGTGTGCATGTGTGTGTGTATGTGTGTGTGTGTGTGTGTGTTTTGAAGGCTGTATGGGCTGCATCTGTGTGCTCTTTTGCTGCATGTGTGCTCTTGTGTGGAACTCACATGGTGCCCAGCTCCAAGACAGACCACATTATAAGGGCTCAGCAGATATTTTTTAAAAATAATCCTTTGAGAAGTTCACTTATGAGTACAGTGTTTACATTACTTGTATCTCCCCCTCCAATTCATCTTATGTTTCCACTCTCACAAATTCATGACCTCTTCTATCTTCATTATACATAGATATGATCTATGCATCTGTATGATCTACAGGATCTATTTAGTGTTGCTCATATGTACATGTGTTTAGCGCTGTTCACTTGATACTGAATACTCCATTAAGGGACTTATCCTTGGAGAAAACAGATTCTCTCTCTCAGAAGCCATTGTCTGACCTCTTCTTCACAGAGGGGCAGGGACTTGTGAAGGACCCTGATGGCATGTGGTATTTATGCAGATCTTGCTTAGGTTATCATATTGTTAAAATTCTGTCAACTCTGTCATGTTTAAAAGACACCATTTTCCTAGCTGGCTGGGATCAGTGGATATTTAGCAAGAGGGAATGCAACCCGTGACCTGGGCTCACTGTGCTTTCTGGATCCATAGAGGAGGGCTGCCCCTCTGAGTGTGTGTGTGTGTGTGTGTGTGTGTGTGTGTGTGTGTGTGTGTGTGAATCCAGTAGAGAAACGTCTGAAATGTGCATGCGGCCTCTGGCCATACAAACTACCTTCCATCCTAAACCCATGCTCATGCCATTTTGTAATATGGGAGAATCCTTTCCTTAGAGATAATTCACTTTGTTCCAATGGTCATTTGTAGTAAGGAAGATTGAATTTCATTCCTTCCCTGGATTCACAGCCTGAGGTATTGTTCTCTGGGTTAGAAAGGTCCCTCAGTAAGGAAGGAGCTGAGAATTTTTGGAGCAGCTTCCGTTGTTATGTTGGCTGGTGTGACATCTAATAGCAGTCTTGGCTTTTATTTGCTGGGCCTCTAAGGCCTCTGAAGAATTGCTCTGACTCCAGGCAGAGCTCTCACCCATCTGAAGGGATCACAATGTCTGATTCCTCTCATCATCCATATGCTCGCCCAGAACAGTGCTGGCTGCATCGGTGTGCAGATGGACCTCCTTCCCCATGGCACACTTCCTCCTTCTAGGCCACCATGTGTGCAGGCCACTCTTCTAACCTTGCCTGAAGGGACAGCTTTCCTGCAGGGTGCCAGGTGGAGGTACTTCTGTCCTCCTGAGAGCTCTCTAAAAGTTTGTCTATACTTTTCAGGGCCCAGTACTGTTGGTTCACGTTTTCCCTCCAGAGGGTGGCTATGCTTGTGTCTCATAGCATGTAGCACTCAGGAGCAGTCTAGCCCATCCACTGTCCTAGGGTATGTCAAATACCCTGGGACTTACTTGTTATCTTATTGCTCTTCCCCAGAGCCAGACAGACTTGTCGTATGGCCTGAGGCACATCATCTAGATACTGAGAAGCCCCTTTAAGCCATTTTCACTGCCTTTGCCTAGATCACAGTGTTTCCAGCTTCTCTGTTACTCTATAACATGTCTGGACTTTTGGTCCATGCACAGATGCTGATGAGTCTTTGTGGTGTGGTGGTCTCCACCATCACCAAGCCTCTTTCTGCACGCTCCACCACAGGCTTCTAAAACAGTCGTTTGCAGGTCTAACTTTGCAAGGTCACTGAGCTGTACTAAGCAGGAAGGATCTGGAGCCCATTCCTTGGCCTTTCTACACAGGTTGTCTTTGGTTGCCTAGCAACCCAACACCTCCTCTATAGTCAAGTAAGGTAGCAGCTGTCAGGGAGTCTGATAATGACTGCAAGAAGTCATCCGCAGAGACAACTGTGTATTCTGTGCCTCGGGGCCCCGTGTCTCAGAGACAGGGAGCACACGGGTATTTGTCACTGGCAAGGTCAGATATTTCAGGGTTGTCAGTTGGTGGAGGAGACCAGACCAGGGAGCTCTTAGGCAGGGCTAGTTTGGAATTGGGTTTTCATTGTCTTGTGGGGCTCTGAGTGGAGGATTGCCAGAAAAGACTGACTGTGGCGCTGCTCTGTCTGGACAGGAGAGGGCGCTGTTGTCTCACTGGAAGCAATTCCTGGCCTTGGTGCTCCTTTCATGTTTGATTTCCCTCTTCTACCCTCTATGGCCAGCTAGCTCCAAGTCTTGGTGGTCCTCTCCAGGCTAGCTCTCAAGACTACCACTTTCTTTTCTCTCTTCAGCAAACACTGCCACATTGAGTGACTGTGGGTACAGGCTCTGGGGGCAGAGACAAAGGCCAGCTCTCAGTTTCCGCGTGGCTCTTGATCTTGCATGGTCTGCCCATTTGCTACCTGTGTGACTGTGGACAAGCTGGAGGATCCTTTGACTTAAGGTCCCTCAGCATTATGGCGACTTCCTTGCTTTCTGCTTCAAGAGTTGCTGGAGAGGGACTTATGCCACACAGAAGCACCTCACATGTGATGTAGGTGCTCTGTGGATGCTGATAGTGTCAGGGTGAGATTGGTCCTCCACCTTCCCCTCTCTTGGTACCATGTTCTACCCTTCTTGGTGCAGTAGCAGAGCATTCTCAGAAGCTGCCTGAGATGCATGTGATGCTGAGTGAGAAGAAGGCCAGCAGAGGCCAATTTCTGTGGCCTGATCGCTATTCCTTTGTGCTCTGGTAAGACTATCTCCTCCTGTCCTGGCACAATGGGTGAGGTGATTGCTCACCTCAGATTAACGATGCATATGAAATCCATAAAGGGTTTGAACCTGGCACTGTCTACTGTCATTGGCAAGGACCCTTATCTTCATTTAACATAGAGAGACAATGAAGTCCAGGAAGGTGTATGACTAGTCCATGCTAGGAAGCTGTGACTCACACACGGGTGTTTAAATTCCAAACTCAACATTCTTCCTATTACCCTCTAATTCCACAACAGCAGACCCACATGGGTGATGCTCATGTGAATTCATTCAATTTTTCTAGAAACTGTGATACACACACACACACACACACACACACACACACACACACAGAGGCATGCATACATGTGCTTGCATGCATGTGAAACAACATATGCCCACACATAGACACACACTTCTTGTACAAGTACTCACAGACACATGCATATTACACACACAGTTACCAAGACATCTCAGCAAATATGCAGATACATAAAGGCAGACTCCTGCACCACCACCCACACTGCACAGACGTTTCTATTCCAGGGGTGCCTGGCCCCTTTCTCCAATCTAATCTTTTTGCCTCTCGGAACAGGAGAAGATTCTGTTGCTTGCAGCAATTGAAGAAGGCAGAGAGGACTGGAGGGGGCTCAGATGGCTGGTCACGTGGCTCTCTTCCTTGTTAGAGTGGCGATGGGCACAGCGTGGGCAGTGTGTCTCTCTCCCTGTGAGGACTGCTCAAGGACAAAGCTACCTTCCTAAAGGGATGGAAAGATGCAGGCAAGAGCTCTTTCACTTAAACCCCGAGTAGCAGTAACAATTCGGAAAGGAATGATCCCAGAATAATTCATTCCAGGAGCGATGAGAGGCTTACAATTTAGCTGCTGTTAACCATGGGGACCAGAACCCACTGATCTTGGGGAAAATAATTTTACTTCAAAAATCAGCCAGGAAAAAAGGTCTCTTGGACTCTTTGCCCTGGACCTCATGGTTTTGTGCATTAAGGGCCCACGTTGCCTCCCTATTTGCCTGTGAGAGAAGGGTGCCTCTGTCTCTATGGTGACAGGTTTCTAGACACCAGGGGAAATATGGCGAAGCCTTGCTTTTGGATACTGTATGCCTTCTTGCAGGTTCCAAAGTGGTGAAACTGAACTAACTGTGGGCTTCCTGTCTGCAGAGTTCCCATGGTGGCTGTTCCCAAACAGGCTCATGGGAATGTGTGGATCCAGGAGTACCTCTACAGGGAAGCGAGGCAGAGCCCAGAATGGTCTACAGAGCAGCACACCTTGTCCTCAAGCAGGTTCCCATGCAGATTCTGCATCCTACTACTTGTCCTGTCAGGAATTTAGATGACCCCTCTGAATGTTCCTGCTGGTCACCCCCACTTAGCTGCCTCAGGTAGAACAGGATGGTAGGTAAGGTGGGGCCTATGTTCCTGTAAAAGTTCTCCCCCAGCCCCCAAATGTGAAGCTGTTTCTAATTAATCCTAAATAATGCAAGAAAGAATGTTTTTTTTTAGGAAAAATCTATTACTGGTGATACGACTTTTTAACTCTTTACTCCTGCTTAACCTTGCCAACAGCCACTGATTTCATACAGCCAGTTTGTTAGTTGGAAACAGAGCAGGTATGGACTCCAGGGCCCTGAGCCCCAGTGTGGCCTCTGCTTCTCACTAGCTGTGTAACACTAGGGAAATCTACGTGTTTGTTGTTTGCTTTTAAAATAGGCAGAGAAACACCTGCCTGCCCACTCAGGTCCGATCTGTGTTGACCGAAGTACATGTGACACGACAGGTAGTCAAAGTAGACTTTCAGTCTTGCTACATCTGTCCCTGCATGAAGAGGCTGGAGGAATCAAGGCACGAGAAGCCGGCAGCTTCCGCGACCCTTCCACTCTTGTGTCCCATGCCGCTTTGTACAACTCCTAAGGACTTCTTTTGTATTCTTGTTTTCTTTTGACAGACACAGCAGGTGGACTTGACCTGGGAAGACTGCTATTATCTAAAGATGGGGGTATTTCTCATCTAGAGTGGTTAGGGAAGGTGAGGCAGGGACCTGACGGTGTTTAAATCTGAGCCTAGTTCTTGCCAGTGCTTCTTGGAAGCCTACACCAAGGTTTAGGATAGGCCCTTTCATCTTCTAAGATCTGACAATGTGCTGCCATTCATCATGGATGAATTAACCTAGGATCGCCCCTACCCCTTCCTTCCTTTATCCTCCGATGAGGCTCTTTGCTTAGCCATGTGGTCACAAGCATGGATGCTGAGGCTGTTGGCAAACTCCACTTCCTGTGGCCCTGTGCAGGCTGCTTCCTCTCTGTTTCTTCTTCTCTATGGTGCAGAGGATAGGGGCATACGAACTCTTAGGAAAACTCTAAACACCATGACATGTACTATGTAAAAGTTGGTTGTGATGTATGTCAGAGGCTGGGCCTAGCTGCCTTGGGCTGTATGTATAAAATTTTTATCATTGTTATAACCATCATTATCATCATAAGCTTGACACAGGTACCTAGTTTAAACTTAAACTTGAAATCCTCCTGCCTCTGCTTCCTGAGTTATGAGGTCACAGGTGTGTGCACCTCTCCCAGTTGTTGGCTTGGTTTTGATAATACTGCTAAGGCTGACCTTTGCTCCCATGCTGAGCTCACCCTGACTTTCCCTTCCCCCAAGACATGCCCTAGTCTTTCATTGCTCTGTAAAGGCCTCCTTCTTCACAGCCATCTCACTCGGTCATTTCCAAAGCCTTTGAGATGTGCCTTCGTGATGTCTCCTGTCTGCCTGATCCTCCCTGACACCTGTCTTACCATGACCTGTTCAGACATTTCCTCTCATCTAGATGTCTGTTGTGGATCCTTAAACCTTTCTGTACCCCCTGTTCAGCTCCCAGAGAGTTCCTTCTTCCAACTAGAATGGACCCAGGCATCCAAGCTGAAGGTCTTCAGGGGAATCCCGTTACTCCTACTCTAGCAAGCATCCTCCAAGTGCCTCTGTCTCCTGTGTTGTGGTGGGACCCTGGGACCAATTCCATCTGTGTGGACTCATGTGACATCCATCAAGGGATAGAGGAGAGCAGTAAGCTTGACCCTTGCTCCAGCTGGCAGCAGTCACTCCCCACACATTCTCCATTGCTCCCCTTTCCCTGTGTAGGTGGCTTATGGTCAGAACGCCAAGCCCTGTGTCCTCATGTTGACACTGGATATAACATGACAGATGCCATCGTCTCTCTTTTGTAAGTACCTCCAAACTTCCTCACATTTCAAAATTGTTTCTCTTCCTCCTCTTTCTTCCCCCTCCTCTTCTTTGTTTTTGGTTTTTGAAACAGGTTTTCTCTGTGTAGTCCAGGCTGGCTAGGAGCTCATGATGTCCTTGGTTCATCTTTCTTGTGTTGGATTTACAGGTGTATGACACCATAGCTAGCTGTTTGCAGGATTTCCGAAGCTATGTGACCTTGAGATAGTTATTTCAACTCTTTTCTTTTAAATCCCCTAATCAGGAAAGCAAGCATAATAACAATGTTTGCAGTGAGATCTGGGAGAAAGATTCATATCCTTGCCTAACCCAAGGCCTTAGAACAATATGTTATGTTGAACACAGAAGAACCACTGAAAGAAAATATTTGTTGAATAATTCATTGTTTGGGACAAAAAAGCATCATTTGGGGAAACAAAGCACTTATAGTAGAATTGTAGGCATTTGCCTATGGGAGTGGAGTGGGCTTATGGAAGTGGGGTGGTAGGAGGGGTTTGCTGTGTGTCTGACAGAATACAATAAAGCTAGTGTCTTCCTGCCTCTAGTTTCCCAAGGTCTGCTCTTCGGTTGACTTTCCTGTGGAGCACTGAGCAGGAAGGTTATAGAGGGTTTTCCGGGGGCTCTTTAAGTCCCAGCAGGACTCCAGAATATCTGGAGCATGCACAGAGGATGAGGATGTGGTGAACAGCTATGCTTTCTTCTCAAAGAAAGAAAACCCAGACTGAAGCTGGTGTTCTTGGAATACCTCAAGCTAAACAGCTGGGAAAGCAGATCATAAGAAGAATGCAGCTTCCCAAGAGCATGCTGGGAAGTGAGCCAGCTTGGCTGACTGACACTTGTTGCCATGCATGCAATTGAATTTTCCCAGAATGCCTCCAGACCTCTAGGAGAATGCCAATGGGAGCCTGAAGAGGGCCCAATGAAGAAAGCATGGGTTAGCACTCACCAGCAGGAGTGCTGTCTCCGACCTAGTGAGCCTACGCAGCTCTTCAGGGGTCAGCTGGCCATAGCAGAAGGGATGTGCTGCTCTCAAGGTCCACAGGAAGACTAGCAGGGAGGATCCTGGTCAGCAGATACTTGGGATTCAGAAATCCTATCCCTGAATGAAACAGGATCTCTCTGCTTCTCTCTGCCCATGGAGGAAGCTCCAGCGAGAATATCCAGCTCTGTTGGGTGGCACGGTGCAGAATGCCTGGGCAGGGCACAGGGCACAGGGCACAGGGCACGGGTGAGCTAAGGTAAGGACAACTGGCAGCTTCATCGCCGTAGGCACACAGCTCAGTTACTGACCAGGAAGCTGAGTTAGTCACTAACTTGGGATACTTTCTAAAGCTAACATGACAACAGGCGGGTAATGGAGTTGAGCAGTGGGACCAGGTGTCTCCACATGAGTGCTAGTGTCCAAAAGACCTTACCACAAGGTAGTTTTAGGCAGTATCCTGAGTTGTTATTGTTGTTGTTATTATGTGTGTTTGTCTAATATGTGCATGTGAGTGTACGATAGCGCGCGCGCGCGTGTGTGTGTGTGTGTGTGTGTGTGTGTGTGAGAGAGAGAGAGAGAGAGAGAGAGAGAGAGAGAGAGAGAGAGTGAAAATCAGAGGATAACTTTCAGAAGTAAGTTCTCTCCATCCAGTGTGGGCTCCTTGGATTAAACCCAGGTTGTCAGGCTCACATGTGGCAAGTGAATTGTGTGACCACAGGTAAAATTGTCTTCCTCCTGTCAGTAGGGTAAATCAAAGCTCAGCTGACTTTGACCTCCAAGAAGCCATCCATTCACAGCTGGTGACAGAGAAAGGGCCTTGTCCAGCTTGGCTAGAGCCAGTGACCTGGGAGAGAAATGAACACCAGACCTCAGAAACAGAGAGCCCAGCTGCTGTTGGTGGCACTGTAATGTCCCCACCAGACTGAGAACACAGACTTCACACTCTCCTTCTGCCTCTAACCCAGGCCTCCTGCCATATTTTGCATGTGATGATATTTGGGGGCCAACTATCCCTTTCTTTTCTCAGACCCAGTCAGACCATGTAATGACTCACTGGGAATGCTAGGGCTCCTCTTTGAATGTGGGAGTCTGGATGGGACTCAGTTGCTGAGTCTACCAGGATGGGGGAAGGGTTGGTGGTGGTGGCAATTTATTAACTTGCTACATTTTCATGTATTCCAACTGGCTCTATTGGCTAAAGTTCTCCAGAGGAACAGAACAAATTGAATGCAAATACAAGAGGAGGGGCCTTATTAACTTTAGGAGTGACTTCATTAGATTGACTTGTACAATCAGGGGTTGAATGGTCCCGCCATGGCTGTCTACAGACTGGAGAGCTGGGGAAAGCAGTAGCTGTTCAAGAACTTAGAAGCCGTCTGGCAGGAGAGACCAATGCTACAACCCCAGTCCCAGATTTGTGTCTCAGACCTCTCTGGAGTATCGCTGGTACAAGTCTGTCTGCAAAAGCTGAAGCATGAGGAGATTGATGGCTGCAGGTGACACCAGCAAATGACATACCCACTCAGACAGGGTCAAGTGGGCATTTGCTTGTGAGTTCTGCTTTCTGCCTCTTGCCTACAAGACAGTGTCACTCACTCTCAGAATGGGGGTTTGCATCTGGGTTCACTGACCCACATACCCAGTGTTTCTGGAAGCATCCTCACAGACATACTTAGAAGTGTGCTTCTTGGTCCAGGTGTGTTGATAACTGAGATAAACCATCACATTAATTATTGGATGCAGAAACTGTTCTGGATGCTTGAGTAACAAGGAGCCCAAACATGAGCTCCTTTCAAGGTGCTTATGGTCCAGAAGGTGCTCCAACAGAACCAGTCAGTTTTCTACTGGGAGATAGGCACCAAGTCACTGATGATCTCAAGGGATGTTGGTCCCCTTGATCAAGCACTCTTGGAATAACAGCTGGATAATCAGAGAGAATATGGGCTCCACAAGGAACAGATTTTCTATGGGTGAAGAAAGCCCTACCTTTCTCATATCTTATGTGTTCTTTACTCTCTACATTTCTATTCATAGAAGAATCAATTGAGAAAAGTAAAACATGAATATGTTTGAATTTCATGTGCAAACACATTCACAGAGAAAATACACAGGAGATAGCCTGGAGCTGGTCATAGCATTTACTGAACACTACACCCAGCAGTTAATATTTCTCAAGCACTTATGACAGATCAGGTACAGGGCCTAGTGCTCTGCCTGTGTTAGTTCATTCAATCCCACAGGCAACAGGAGTGCGTTCTAGGATTATTCCAGTTTTACCAAAGGGGAGACTGAGTTGCCGGAGAAGTTAAGTTGCTCAAAGTTTTGGGATATCAGAGCTGATTGGGAATTCAGGCTTGAAGACATCAGCTCTGTGCTCATGGGCTGAAGGGGTCGCAAGCAGGGAAGCAAGTGGCTGTGTGGTGGAGGAATGAACTCTGTTGTGGTTTGCCCTGAAGTTACTGTATTTTGATGCTAATTCCACTGCCCCAAGGACAGCTGCCTAGTCAAGGACTCAGAACTCAGGTGACTTCACCAGAACCACCTCTCCATTGAATTTGTAAAGTACTGGTGAAGGGCAGGTACAGGATAGAAGGAGGCCTGTCATTGGAGGAGAAGGAAGGATGGGCGAGAGAGAAGTTTGAAGGAAGGAGGAGACTAGGGGAGAGAGGAGAGACTGTGGCAGGACAAGATGGCAGGTGATGTTAAGATTCTGCTCTGTGTATTTACAGGTTGTTATTAATGTTCTCAAGGGATGGATAGTACCAGGCAATGTATGTTTAAGTGGGCAATTATATCTTACCAATTGGATCTAAGATTATTGTGTTGTGTGTTCTTTTATGTGAGGGTTTGAGTGTAGGAAAGTGTGTATTGGCAGGAGACAATGGGCCGCCGCAGAGTTGGGATGTGATTCCGCGGTGCGGACCTAGCAGGGTAAAAGACAACACTATACTTTTATTATTTATATATTTTTACAACAACAGAACTCTGCTCGAGGAATGCAGTGAGAACTTCTTTGCAAAGGAGCATCTGAATCAAAAAAGAGGTGATCGAGATTGAGAAAAGGGTGCAGGGAAGAAGGCATTCCACAGAGAGGAGAATCTTTGAGGGTGATACAGTTAAAGTCCAGAGAGCAATTCTCTTGTGACACAAGTGTGGAGCATAGGAAGGAAGGGTGTATGCTTTGAATAAGTTGGTGTGGTGCTTTGAATAAGAATTCCCCCATACACTCTTATGTTTGAATACTTGGCCCTTAGTTGGTGAAACTATTTGGGAAGAATTGGGAGGTGTGGCTTTTTTGGAGGAGGTGTGTCACTGGGGGAGTGCTTTGAGGTTACAAAAGACTCCCACTACCTCCAGTATATTCTCTCTCTCTCTCTCTCTCTCTCTCTCTCTCTCTCTCTTTCTCTCTCTCTCTCCTTCTTGAAGGTCAAGGTTATGGTCTTAGCTGTTCCTATAGCCATACTTCTTCTCTGCCATCATAGACTTTAACACTCTAAAACCTCTAGCATGATTAAATGCTTTCTTTTATGAGTTGCCTTGGTCATGGTGTTTTGTCACAGCAATAAAAAACTAAGACATTTGGGTAGCACCTATACAGGCTACTGCATACTCAAGACTGATGGTATGGGTATGGTCTGGTTACCAGCTAGAAGGCATTCTGGCACCCACCCAACCTGGCTGAGCCTGAGGCTGGATGACCAGGGAGGAAGGAGTTGGGATCCAAGAGGCAGGGCATTTATATCCAGGAAAGGTGGATCCTTATCTGTGTCATCGCTGTCGTCGTCGTCATCGTCGTCGTCGTCATCATCATCATCATCATCATCATCATCATCATCATCATCATCATCATCATCACTTTTTATTCAGAGCAATCTTTCCACAGAGTCCAATATTTAAAGCAGGTGAATGAAGGGTAGAATCCCGAGTCCTGCCTGCTTGGCCTCCTGGTTCCCTATTCTTGGAGTCCTGCCAGCTTCTCAGAGCACAGTCTTCCTACTGGCAACGTCATGGCTGTTTCCGGTGCTGCCTGGGTGAGAGGTCTTCTGTTCTCTTCTCTGCAGCAAGCAGACAAGTGACATGGTGCCATTTTGTCCTTGCCTGAGAACCTGATCTCCTTGCTCTCCACTCTGACCTCTGGATCTTTTACCGCCTTCAGCTTTGGAGCAGGGCCAGAGGCCCGGTGCCTCTATCTGACCAACCATGGACACTGAGCCATGTAAAATGAACTCCCCTATCAGATCCTGGGGCCTCTCAGGCTTCCATCTAAGCTTGGCCTCCTGATCCCAAACTCCTGTTCTCCAGTTTCTGGGGTAAAAGAATGAACAGGGCTGCACAACCATCTAGAAGCCCCCATCACCCTAACTATTATGTTCTGGAATTAGACTTGGCTGGGAAAGGGAAAGGCAGCCGGAGGAGAAGGGGCACTGAGGTCAAAGGTTGAGCCAACAAGCTGTTTCTTTTCGCAAGGTCAATGAACTATCACCTGATCTGAATGTCAGGGTTAGATTTCCATTTATATTGTTCTGGACCAGCATAGACCTGCTTTATCTCTCTGCATCTAAAGACATTTTTGCACCAAGCAGGTTCTTTGCATGCAGACAAATGAGAGCTGTATACCATGACATTGTGCTCAGTATTGGCTAACTTGGAGGGACAGAGGGAAGCAGACAGCAAAAAAGACTCATGCCTACATGGAAATAGAGAGAGCCACCTCACAGGATGCTGGGGATGAATGTTGCATGCATTTCGCTCTGAGCCTACAACATGGGAAGCTTGCACTAGACAGAACCGTGTTGATGAAAATAATGTCAATAATTTCTACTGAATCATAGAGGAGGGAGTGTAAACAATGGAGGGGTGGGAAGATGTCATCTCTCGGGAGCAGGTGATGTTGAATCCAAGGATAAATGGGAGCTCTTGAAGCAGGGAAGGAACTTGTGTGTAGAGTAAGGGGCATCGAGAAGCATGTTCTGGGGATGGTGAAGGAAGGAGGGGTGCACTTGTGCCTGGCTTCTCTGAAGCGATTCAACCTTGGAAATGTCCAGGCTTTCTCCATAACACAGTATCACAGACTTGAGAGTCCTGGATTCAGATTAGGTACAGGTTAGAATTTTAACAATGTTAATGGTGTTCTTCTTGGCCATTCTGTGACTCAGTCCTCCAGCACTGAAGGGGAAGTTGCTGTCTCGCTAGGTCTTTTTTTGTGGTTTGAGGCTCAGAAGAAGCAATGAGGTCTCTGCTCCTGCTTCTGGCACGAAACACAGAATCTGAAACCAGGAATTCTGGACTTGAAAGGTATTAGGATGGTTTACTTCACTTCTTTCTCGGTGTGGGAGCTGCTCTACAACCTCATGGTTGGGTGGTATCCTTTGTATAACACATCAGGCCGGTGCCAAGGTCAGTAGACCATTGTCATCTCTACTACAGCCATTGCTATATCCACACTATGCCAAAAGAGGAGATGATGAGAAGGCAGGGAGTTGAATGGCCACTGGCTATTGATTCAGGCTCTGAAGGGCCTTATAAGTCATCAATACAACTCCTGATTTGTACAGACACAGGACTGTGTGTGGGGGCTGTGTCTCACCCAAGCTTACCTAGTGAGTTTGGGGCAGTACTCTTAATTTCTATATGGCAAGTCTATTTCCCAGAAGTCTTTGACTTAGCTGCCTCCTGATTAGTGACAGTCTCTGGGGGAAACTGACCAATTTCTGCAAGCTCTGCCTCCGGATGTGGAGGCTGAGTCCCTGGATTCACAATGCACCACTCATATCACCGATACTGCCATCCGATCCAGCAGTGTGGAATGGGCCGGGCAGTGCAGAGTGTTGTGACTGGGATGTTGTCCCTGCATAGTCAGGGAAACTGGGGCAGAGGGACATACTAGAGTAGGCTGGTGGGGTAAAAATGTGGGATTGGCTGGCAGACATTATAGAAAGGAGGTCATGCTGAGGAACCTTAAAGTTGTTACTTTAGCTAAGAATTTAGCATTTAGGGGAACATGGACACAGGTAGCTATGCTCCACCATCCAGGCCGCCAAAGATGCTGGTGCGCATACATCAGTATAGGACGTGCAGTTGGGAATTTCTCTGGCATCAGCACTGGGATATCACTCCTACTTTATTTAAGGAAGGAGCAAGGTAAAGCCTTATGCTAGAGGACCTGGTCACTGCAAACTCCCCAGTTGTAGTTTCAGACTCTGGGAACAGGGAAAGGCTAGTAGGGTCTGGAGGAGGCTGCTAGCTGTGTAAGAGGGCCGGCCCATCTATATGAATAAATGAATAACTACAGACTCTAGGGACCATGCAGGTCACAACAGGCTGCCTAACCCCATCTTGTCCAGCCAGACTCCACTAGGCTGGGTTCACGACTCAGTGGTATTGGTTTAGAGGTAAGACCTTGGAATGCTGGAGGCCATTTTGGATCAGGCCTGTTATTCGGTATTTAGTGTAGCCTTCGGCAATCCTGTTAGACTTCCTGTGCCTCAGCTTTCCATCTGTAAATTGGGGATAATATCCAGGTTCAGCATTTCCTACAGGTTTGTTTTATCTATCTATCTATCCATCTATCTATCTATCTATCTATCTATCTATCTATCTATCTATCTATCATCTATCTATTACCTACCCATGTATTCATTCATTTATTGCTTATAATAAAGCAATGAGGCACGGTGTCAAAGTGACCAGCTGTCTCTTATCGGTCATGAGGTCCTTCCATCTGCAAGTCCCCACAGCAAGAGCTTGGCCTCTGCCTTCATCTTTGTCCCCTACAGTGTTCAGGATGGAGCCGTGTCCCACCGTGCAGACCAAGCAAGAGGACGGGCCGCAGCTGAGGCCAGTCTGCGGGGCTCTGGCAGCCGGCAAGGTTGCCGAGGAGGGAGAAGCCTGGTGATGGATGTGGCTGCCAGCCTTTGCCCATCTGGTGGCCTGGGCAATCTGCATAAAAACAAAGACAGCTCCAGTGACATGAAATATTGATGCCCTGAGACTGAGCAGAGTGGCTCACAGCAAAGGCCCGGCTCCTGGCCTTGAGGATAATGGCACCTCTTTCCTGTTTAGGTTGATTCTAAGGGCTGTAGGGAGGGACAGTCAGTCTGCTGGAGAGGGCCACCAGGGAGTCCTGGTAGACAAGCATTAGTTTTGAGTTTCAGGTAATACTGACTTTAATTAAGCCAAATTGGAAAAAAAAACCCACTGTGGATCAGGTTTGGATAGCTCAGTTTTTGTGGGTCTTGACCCCTTTGAAGGTCGAGCAACCTTTTCACAAGGGTAGCATATCAGGTATCCTGCATATCCTCTATTTATATTATGATTCATAACAGTAGCAAAATGGAAGTTATGAAGTACTAATGAAATGATTTCATGGTTAGGCTCACCACATGTGAAGAGCTTTGTTAAAGGGTCACAGCATTGGGTAGGTTGAGGAGCACTAGATTCTAGTCTGAAGAAGGTAGACGGGGGCTTGGTCTCTCAGCAAGCCTGACTTATGGGTGCCATCTGACCCTCGGAAGATGCTCCTTGCCTCAGTGCAGCCTTTGGGGAATAAGAAGGTAGGGAGCAGAGGATCCAGCTCCAGGAAAGATCTAACATGGGGAAGTGTGACCACAGGAGTCTATTGCTACTAATACGCTGCAGGGGGCTACTCATAGAAATTGCTCATTTCAATCCTGCATACACAGCTCTATGAACTCACAGATTCTCTAAGTGGTGAGCAAGGTTGGAAGTCAGGTCGGTGGAGTCCAAGGGGGAAAATAGTGGGTCTCTGTCCTCAGGGAGGGCCAGGGCACTTTTTTTTCCTCTCTGGCCTCTCCCAGGAGGGGTGGCGGCGACGATACACAATCTGAACTCCTTTCGTAGCCTGTCCTGTAGGCATTCCTTCTGGCCTAGGCCTCTTCATCTCCATCTGCCAAAAGCGCGTGAACATTCCACAGAGGCCAGATTCCTATTGCCAGAGCAGGCTGGTCCTAATAGGCCTCTCAGTGCGAGCAGCTCCAGGCCCCCAGCCAAGGCTTAGTCATCCTTGCTTCCTCAGCTCCTGGCACGAGGGAGACACCTGAAAAGGTTGCATGAAGAGGGGGGTGGCAGGGAGACCAGGGCTGGCCAGTAGGATGAAGGGAGCCCCCAAGGTAGAGAGCAAAGACCAGTAACTCTTGTTACAGAGGTTTAGTGGGAAAGGGGTCTCCTCTGAATCTGAAAGCACGCTCCTTGGGGATTGGCAAGATTTAGCTGGTTTCCTCTCTGGTGAATTGGTTTCACCTTGCTAGCAGAGCTATAGCACATAAGCCATTTGGGTGTTTTGGTTTTTGTTTTATATATATTTTTTCCCTTTTAAAAGGAGAGGCACATTGATGGTGGGAAACCATGGCAACAAACAGAAGAAAACAACTGTGGTGTTTGGAGCCAGTTGGGTCATGTTTTTACATTCTTACTGTAAATAAAGCTGCCTTGGCTGGGTTGGGGTTAGATAGGCCTCTCTCATCCCATAAGCAAACAATGACAGCTGTGTACCCTCCCATGCCTATCCCTTGGTTTGGTATTTCCTATGGACCAGGTAGCATTTGGTGAACACAGGTTTAAGGCTTGCCTGTTCTGGGCTGTCTCTATTAGGTCTGTGTGAACAGGCTGAAGAATCCAGATGTATTTGAACCATTTTCCTTTCATTTGCTTGGTGATCAGAGTTGGGACACTGGCCTATTTCTTACTAACTTGAGTATATGTGGGCAGAGGCTGGGGAGAGGACAGTAGGCTACATTATTTTGTTTGATAGATAAAATTACTAGCTCAGTCTTTTTGAGACTGGAGATTTATCACTCAATCTTTATACACACACCATTCTGAGTGATTGCTGCAGTATGCAAATTTGATCTGTCATCCCCCTTTTCGAAATTCTTCAATGACAGCCATCTGTTTCTTAATCTTGATCATAATTCTTGGCTAGGCATGATATTGCAAGACTGAAGACCACAATCCTTGACCTCCCTTAGAGTTTTGGTCAACTGGCTTTCAGCAGACCCTCACTGGCAGAAACAGGCCTGGCTCACACTAACTAACCCGTAGATGCACATGGCCTTAGAAATGATTGACTCAAACCCCACTGAGTTTGTGGAGTGGTTTGTGATCTTACCATACATAATTGACAGAGTAAGAAAGCAACAGTCAAGATGCCTGGCTATGATGAAAGACACAAAGAGGGGCTGGAGAGATGGCTCAGCGGTTAAGAGCACTGACTGCTCTTCCAGAGGTCCTGAGTTCAAATCCCAGCAACCACATGGTGGCTCACAACCATCTATAATGAGATCTGATGCCTTCTTCTGGTGTGTTTGAAGACAGTGACTTATATATAATTAATTAATAAATAAATCTTAAAAAAAGACACAAAGAGCAAGAGAAAGCCATCAAGACGAGAAAGCTCAGTGTCTATGAATGAATTAGTGAATGAATGAATGACACAAGGCAGCATGTGTATGTGTGCACGTGAGTGCACACCCATACCCACACACAACCCCTTCAACCTCTGACCCTTTTTCCCAAAGATCAGGGATTATCAAGAAAGATTATAAAAGCCAGAGGTTGCAAAGGATTCCTGCAAAGCTATGTTGTTTAGACATGACAGATCTGCTGTACACATGAATTCAGAGGGTTCCCTCTAGAAGACCTGCCTGGGCAAGGTCAAGGCAATCAAAACTGAAGCACATATGGGAGAGAAGCTCACAAAGTCCCACTCTTAGCTGAGCAGCTATTGGCTGAAGGAAGGTCAGTTTTCTCCAGGAATGCTTCTGTGGGTAGGCTGTCCATGTTCCTGTGGATGGACCAAGGCTTGAACATACACTGGAGACACCAACCAGACTCAGTGGTCTAAAAGAGAGTCCATGAAGTTGGGAGGGAGATATGCTGATGGTGCCTTGAGAGAATTTAAGGGAACTAGGGGTGGATTGGATTTGATCAAACACATTATAAATATGTGCAAGATTCTTAAAGATTGAATAAAATAGATATAAATAGAAGAAAACTAATAAGCAACTGTGGTGGAGAGGAGGAGAATCAGGTTAAAGTGCCTTTGGATGGAGATCATAAAAAGGTTGAGAGGAACTGATCTACCAATGGTGAATCTTGATGCAAGTGGCCATGTAAGCCCACTAACACAATGACACATTTTAAGTAACTTACCTTGGATGAGTCTTCAGAGTCTCTATCATGTAGCTCCGATGGAGATACCGTGTTCAGATTGAGTAAGTTCGTAACCTATTGGACAGTTCCAGTTCTTTTGGGTTAATCAATATTCAGATCTTCCTTACTGCTGCTCATGCAAGGTTGGTGTGCACCCATATCCACAAATTAACCAAGTGTGATTGAGGATCCCAGGAGAATTTATCCAGCGGATGGCCAGCTCATCAGAATAAAAGCTCCTTTGGGTGTCCAGCCAGCTGTCCTTGCATAGCCTTTGTGTGGCTACCACCAGTCTTTGTATTCTTACAACTGCCACTGTTACCCTGATATATACATACATCTTAAGTGAGACTAAAGGGTGTCTTTCCATGGTTGTGGGAAAGGCATTGGGCCTGACTTTCAGATTCTGTGACCTGCTACCTACAAAAGCTCCCGGCCCCTGTTTGTCAGTTTTGGAATGTTTTCTCAAGCCTTTTGCTTTACAGCTGGGGATAGTGAGGTCAAGAGAGTTCATATAAAGTTGCCTAAACTCAAATGGTTTCTGAGTCTTCTGCATAGGAGATTCCCAATGGAAGGAGCCACCAATTTGTTCTCACTGTGTGTGACTGATGACTCAAGCAGGCTGGCCACGTTCCCCTGTGAGGGCATGAGCCACGCCTGGGCTTACCATCAAGAACCTGCTGTGTGTGCATCTGTCAGGGATGTCAGTAAGTGCTGTGGACTAGTTGAGGTTTGGGGCTAGGGTATGGTCTTTCCAGATTCTCAGACTTGGGTTTGGCTATCTGGGGCTTCCCTTCTGCGATCCATTCTTCCAAGCTGTGCTCTTGGCAAGAACCATCCACTTACTTGTGCTTCATTACCTGCCCTGCTTTCCAACTGGTCCTACTCCCAGAAGGCAATGAGAAAAGCTCTTCTAACTGGGGAGACATGGAAATGGCTCTCCTTTGTATTTTCTACTTCTCCCTTCCTCCTAAAATGGTCAGTCTTTGCATTGATGTTGTCTGAGTCCTGAGAGCTGAGGGCAAGTTTAAAACAGAGCGGCAGGGTGAGGGTGTTTATGAAACTCTGGGCCCTAGAGTGGTGCAGGCACTAAGCAAGGAGCTCTGGGTTAGAGGGCTTGAATTCCAGGGTCTAGGCTCTGGAATGTTAAGCAGGCCATTTTATTTTCCTTTAATGACATAGATCTTCATCTATAAAACAGAAATGTTGAGCTTCTTAATGGTCTCCAGCACTAAAATTCTGTGGTTTCATTTCTGATCACCCAAACTGTCTTGATAATAAAAGCCGAGACACTGGACATCTCACGTGGACTGTGTGGGCTCTGTCCTTGGTGCTGAGATCCTGTACATTGCGTCACTGACCACTGGTCACCTTGGGGGGGTGGGAGGGAGCTGCTTCTCACATACATGTGAAGAAATGGAGTACCACTGAAAATTTTTGATAGTTCCAAAAAGTTATTTCCTAAAATATTCCTTTACCCAGCATGACACAGACTTTGGGCTTGAAGGCCTTTCACAGAACTATCCATTGTTAAAGAATCTGATTTGGAATTGTTTGCTGAACACTTAAGACAGTGCCTCCCAGGCTCACTCTGGAATTTGAGGGCATGATGGTAGGTTCCAGGAGTTTAGGTAATCATTTTTCTCATGCCTTCAATAAGTCATTACAATGCTCCTGAAATCATAATATTTTGCTATATGTCTATAACTCATCCTTATGCTATCTATTGGCTATGGCAGTAGTTTAAAAGTCTCATGTCTACTGATGGGTCTAGATTGAGGGCTAACTCCGGGGTAGGTAGAATCTGTTTGATGTTTCTTGTGTTGATATTGTAAAGCTTCTGGATGAGGTGAGGTATTACCAGAATTCATTCTCTCTCTCTCTCTCTCTCTCTCTCTCTCTCTCTCTCTCTCTCTCTCTCTCTCTTTCTCTCTCTCCCTTCCTCCCTCTCTCTCCCTCCCTCCTTCCCTCTCCTTCCCTCCCTCCTTCCCTCTCCTTCCTTCCCTCTCCTTCTCTTCCTTCCTCCCCTGTGTGTGTGTGTGTGTGTGTGTGTGTGTGTGTGTGTGTAGAAAAACAACTTGACTACAGGGCATGCCTAACTTATGTTGTGAGCTTATATTTTGTGGGTGAGAAGGCTGAAGACAAAGTAGCCCTGCAGGAGTTCTGCTGACTGTCAGCAGACAAGAGTTATTAAGGGGAAAATGTAACACAAAATGTCCTCCACCCTAAGGTATTTAGTGGACCAGTTAGTTGCTTTGACACTGTGTTGAAACAGTAGTGATGACAGAATGAGGATTGTCATATGAATCAGTCGCCTGATACTGGATGAGGAAAGGAGGTCACTGATGGCCTAAGAGATACCCACTGGTTGATTTGGAAGGTTCCCAGAGTCACGGGAAACTGACTATCTCAGGATGTCTCTATTCTCATTAAAATCTTCAATTCTCTGCCTTCCCTTTTCTTGTAGGACAGAGCTTCTTCATTCTCCCAATCAGGGAATTCAAGTCAAGGTTGGTCCTGGTCATTTAATTCAGGAGGTAATCCTTGAACATCTAAGGAGTACTTACCACTATGCTTGTCCATGAGCTCAGTGGATTTGAAGGCTGATTGGCAGCCAGCCTGAGAGGCCAGAAAGAGGAAGGGATGGGAAGAAGTTGAGATGGATAGCCTTGAAATGTTGGGTAGGGAGGTAATGGTACAGGACTGTGACTGGGGACTCTAGAGTTGGCCAGCCAAGGCTCAAGGCCCATCTTAGATGCTTAATAGCTGTGTAAATGACCCTTTGGTTGGTCTAAATACATTTGTAAAAAAGTATTAAAAATAACACTAGGTTGTTGGTAGAATTAAATAAGACAATTTATGCATAGAGTTTAATTGATGTTTGATAATGCTCAATAAAAGGTGGGTGGTCTTTTTTTATTATAGACATTTGATCTTGATAGCATAAGGATTGTTCTACAACAACCATCAACTCTAAGATCCACATGTTTGACCATCTCCTATCTCTCTCCTTGGAATATGAAGTCCTTTGATTTGGTCTTGATAATTTCTTCTTTCCCTCAAGGACACATTAGAAATCTTGTCACCTTGTCATCTGTTTGTCAGGCTTTTGCTTAACCTCTTGACTGGTGTTGAAAGAACCTTTGGCTCTGTACCTGGAGGGCTGTCTCTGTATAAGAGCCATTTCCACATTCAACTCACCACAATCCTCAGGGGTGCCTTCCAACCTCTGTGCATCTAAACACAATACCTCACACCTTTGCCAGATACTGTTTCCTATGTGCTTCAGGATGAGAAACAAAGGGGCCAGCTGGTTATAAAATGCGGCTCCTGAGTGGCCCTCTTTAATTATTTTTTGTCCTAATCAAGTATGGCTTTTCATCCTTCAATCAAACAAGGCATCCTAATTATATGAGTATAATTGATCCTTTAAAAGCAAGACAGCAGTTAAACACATTTTGATCTCCTCATTGTCTCTGGTTATTCTGTCTTTCAGCTGTGTGAAGAAGGTGGCTGCCTGGGTGTCACAGTATGTCTTGCCCCCTTCCCCTCCTCTTTGTCTTCTATGTATTGGAAATGTCTACCTTTCCCTTCTCCCAACTCCTCCCAACCTCTTATCTCTATGTATGTACCTGGTTTGAAGTAAAATTAACCTGGGAGAATGATTATCTAATTTTCAGACCCATCACCTTCTGTAGGCTCAGACAGTATCCTTCACTCTTGAGGACCTAAGTGGCATGGATGTAGCCACTAACAAAGATTGGAGTCATTAACAAACCAGAACCACAGATGTAGCTGTGTCTGCAGGGCTGCAACTCCTCCTCAGTCTCTCTCCCTAGCTGCTTCTAGTTCCCAGAATTGCATATGGTAGTGAGCCACGTGATCTCCCCCAGTGTCTCATCCAGTCGCATGCTTTTACTATCTATATTTAGCATATGTTTAGCACCTATAGCATGCTGGCCACTCCAAACCCTCCTTCCAGCCCAAAACTCTCTCCTGAACTCTAAGCTCATCTCCTATCTGCCCATCCCATGTCTCTACTCTGATACCAAGCAAACCTTTTTAAAGTCAACCTGTCTAAAACACATCTTCTGACATTCCCATAGAACCAGATTATCTCGGCATATTCCCCGTCTTAGTGGCAATGCCATTTTTCAGTTGTCTAGATTGGCTTCTCTGGTGGTCCTCTCAGCCCCTCCTTTGCTCACTCTACAGAAATGTTGCTCTACTTACAACACGTGCCCAAGTTATGACCCAGCTTGCCCGATACACTCTTCTGTGTTTCAGACTCTTGCATGACACTGAGCTCTCCCAAGAGCTTCCTGACTGGTCTCCCAATATTTGTCATCCATCCCCTAAAGCCATTGCTAAGCAGTTGCCAAAATGATCTGGTATAAATCTAACTCGTGTCTCCTCTCCCTCGAGTCCTCCAATGTCCTCCCCATGTCACTGGTTGTCCAGTCAAAGTCCTTTCAATGACTAAGAAGCTTTATGCTTCTCTGTCTTAGTTTGTCTTGCTATTGCAGTGACAACCGACCAACATCAACCAAAAGCAGCTTGGAGGAGGAATGGGTTTCTTCCATCCTGCACTTTACAGTCTACCATTGAGGGAAGCAAAGACAGGAACTGAAGACAGAAGTTTGAAGCCCAAACTGTGGAGGAACACTGCTTCCTGGCTGCTCTCAAGCTCTTTCAGCTATCCCTCTTAGTAATGCATGCTTATCTGTCTAGACTGCCTTTAATGGGCTGGGCCCTCCTTTATGAATTAGTATTAGGGAAATGCTTCATAGACATGCCCATAGCCTAGTGATGGAGGCAATTCTTCAAGTGAGGTTCCCTCTTCCTAGGTGTGTCAATGGCCTCCTTGCTGATCTTTAGATATCTCAAAGGCCTGTGCATTTGCTGTCCTCCGGTTTGGAATGCTTGTCCTCCAGGTGCTCAGCCCCTCCCATGAAGCCATCTCTGGTTACTTAGTCCGAGAAGCTGTCCCCATCTCTCTTCTCTCTGTTCACCATTTTCACATTTATCTTATATCTGTCCCCATAATTGGGAATTGTCAGGCTGTAGGGGGCTTGGTATGGATGTTCACCACAAACTGCAGTCCTAGGAGATAGCCAGGGACTGCTCCTAGATCATCTATAATGAGAAGAATATCCTGGGGCCCAAGGCACCAGAGTTTATGATTTGGGATAAATGAAGCACAGTTACTGTGTGCTAGCACGAGGGTCAAAATAGACTTCTGTTCCTGCCTCTTCCAGGCATGTCCTCACAGAGATGGCCCTTAACTGAGGATAGGGGGTGAGCTTGCCCATCCGATGACCCATCCTCTAGATCAGGTCAGTTTAAAAGCTTTGGGATCAGCCTAGACAGAGACCATACCCTTGGACCACCTTCTCCAATGGGCAGTTGGTACTTTCTAGATGCCTCCTTGCCTTTGTGTCACTGCTGTACCCATTACTCCAGCAGTCATTTTTTATCTCCCTCAATCCATTCAGGTCCTCTTACCCCGGCCCTCTTCTGTGGTAGCTGTTCATTCAAGGAAGATGCATAACAAACACTTGCCCACAGTTTCCTGGAGATTGTGGAATGTTCCTCCATATCCCCAGGGGTGAGAATGGAGACAGAAGAGAGTCCTTCTGGCTGCCTGTCCTGGCTTCAGAGCCAGGCCCTTCTACCACAAGCTCTCAGCTCCACAGGGACAAGCTCTGTGGTGTGCCTTAGAGGCTTCTACAGCATCCCAGGCATCTGTGCTGGTTTGGAGATCTGACTGCTTCATGCTTGGTACATCAGGACATAGGAGACTCAGGCTGGGTTTTGGTTGAACCGTAGACTAGATGTGTTGGGCTCAGCGGAAAGGGGCCTGCTGAACCTGGTGGCCTTATGGGCAGTGGGAGGATAGTGGTGTCTGAGGAGAGGCAAATAGAAGGGTCAGAAGGTGACTTAGGGCACAAAAAGACATTAAGGGAGAGCTGGCATGATGACTCAGTGTGCAAAAAAATGCTTGCCATCAAGTCTGGTGACCTGAGATGGAGTCCATGAGGGTAAAAGGAAAGAACTGACTTTGGCAAGTTGTCCTTTGACCTCAAGGGAGACTGGGGAGCCCTAAGTAAAAGGACTGTGTTTCCCAATCGTTCCAGGATACCTATGTCCCCAGTAATGTATAAAGAGAACTTCATGTCCTTACCACTAAGGCCACACCTGAGTGTTGGAGTTTAGTCTCCCAACAGAATGCAGGGCACTGGGTTACAACTGAAATCCGGATAGATGACTAAAAAAAAGCCATATGCCTCATTCAATATTTGGTACATAATTATTTTATAAATGATTTGTTGTTTATCTATATTTCAAATTTAATTGATACATATAACTTATATAATTCAGTTAAATTTGAAAAATACATGTGTGTGTGTGTGTGTGTGTGTGTGTGTGTGTGTGTGTGTGTGTAATTTGTAATGAGATTTGGTAACCCTATGTGGGGTCACTCCCACTGGTCAGGTTGTCCTAGACAGCCTTGGACAGTTGTAGTGCAAATTGCTGTTGGACATGCTTACAGATCATGGGGCTGGGTCAATGGCCACCCTTGAATTGGACTCCAAGGCCTTTATGAGCCCTGGAATCTAATTGGGCCTGGCAGTTTGAGATCTGATATTCCATTATCTGCCTTTGCTCATTTGGTAAAAAGAGCAGGGAGCTGACTGGACTGCAAGTCCGTCTTGTGTGGCAACTTATCGGCTGCCTGAGGGAAGAATGTGGCTTGTGTCCTGTGCTGTGAAGTGAGCACAATGGACCAGTGTCACAGTTAGTTTCTGTCAACTTGACACAAGCCTAGACATAACCAGAAAAAGGGGATCTCAACTGAAGAGTTGCCTCCATCAGTTTGGCTTGTAGGTGTGCCTGTGAGGAATTTTCTTGATTGTTGATTAATGTGTGAGGGCCAGAGCACAAAGGAAGGTGACATCCTTGGGCAGGTGGGCCTCTATAAGAAGGCATGCCGAGCAAGCAAGAAAAGGCAAATTAGTACACATCAAAAGTTCCTCCATGGTCTCTGCTTCAGATCTTGCCTCCAGACTTCTACCTTGAGCTCCTGTCTTAGCCTCCCTACGTGATGCACTGTGATCTATTTGATAAAATGAACCCCCTTTCCCCCAAGTTGTATTTTGTCATGGTGTTTATTACAGCAATAAAAGCAAACTAAAATAATCAGTTTCCCACACCTGCAGCAAGAGGGAAAGATGCATAAAAGTCTCTTGGCAAAGTCGGTAAGAATTAATGAGCGCATTTCATGCAAAGAACAAAGAGCATCAGAGAACCTAGAAGGTCCCGAGCAGGGAAAGGCCATTAAAGAAAGACAGGATGAAAGGATAAGGCATCATCTGGGACACTGTGCTTACTATGGTCCTTACGAGGTCCCTTTGAAGGTTTAGTGCTTTCCCTGCCTCCTGTTGTCTAGAATCCAGGCCCAGTAGGTGAGAAGTGGATACAAGACAGGTGGACAAAAAGATAATGGCACTGGAAGACTTGCCTGTGGTATATGCTGAAACCAGGACGAAGAAATCATGAAGGATGAAGGCAATTATGGACACCATGAAGATGGAAAGATCATTTTCTTCTAACTGTGGGGCAAGTGTAACCGTGCCACCAGACAGAAGAACTGGTAAAATCAATAAATCTCCTATTTGAGAACGGTAGGCATTTAAATCAGTTCCTGACTGGGTTCTTGTCCTAGAACACATGACTGCTACACTCCATTAAGGGGACCATGACAACTGGTCACATAGCAGGGAAACCCGGAGTTCTGCATGCTGATGAGGTAGACAGGCCCCAGTGAGCATCCCTTCCTAGGCATCCCTTCCTGCATAAGGTATTTAATCTCTGGTTTATTCTGAGTAAGTTGTATGTATCCTCACGTGCTATGAATAGTTTGGACAACTAAGGATTGTCTCCTTCATCAAGGACCTCGGTGGGGGGAGGCCTTCATCATACAGAGCTGTGCCTAAGTCTCCTACAGAAGGCACCTCTGCACTCCTGGCACTCACCCTGATCTAATCCTGAACCACCCCCCACCCGCCCCAGGCTCATCTCAGACTGGCAGGCCCCCATTTCCAGGGCCCAACTCCTCACGGTCTTCAGCAGTGTCTGGGTACATAGGAGTTTGAGAACCATGGCCTTTATCCCAGTCTCTGATGTTTCTTACCTGGAGAAACTTGGGCTGGGACTCCTATCTTAAACTGCATTTTGCCTCCCCGAGCAGTGTCTCAGCGGTATCCTGACACCCCAGCAGAGAGGCTAAATGCAGACCCACAGAAGAAAACCACTATAAAATGAGGATTATGTCATGCTGCATATAAGAAAATGCCATTTCTGTTGATGCCAGGTAAAAGTAAAAATGTAAGAGATATGCTAACGGGAGACAAAAACTAAAAGGAGCTTCTCTATAGAAACAGACAGACAGACAGAAAGACAGACACACAGAAACCCAAACACTACCGTTTGTATATTTTATTTTTAAAGTGATGCTTGTGCATCAAGGCGACAAGGAGTGAACTTGCAGTTAATAGCTTTTGTCAACCTGACAGGGTTTAGAATCTCGTGATGCACTGTGATCTATATGATAAAATGAACCCCTTACCAGCAGATGACACTTCTGGGCATGTCTTAGGAGAGAAGACCTATCCTGAATGTGGATAGAACTGTCCTCTAGGCTGGAGTCCCAGCTTGAATAGAACAAACAAACACCAAGAACAGAACATCAGCTCATCACAACATTCCTCTCTCTCTGCTCTCCGACTTTATACAGTCACCTCCTAGTCCTGACATATTTCTTCTTAAACTTTGATCCCAGATAAATATTTTTTCTTTAAGTTGTTTCTGTTAGGATTTTTTACACAATAAGAGAAATAACCAATATAGTGTGTAAATCACCATTGACTGTGTATCTCCTTTTCCAAGCTTGCCACATGCTTCCTTCTCTTTGTATTGTGTCCCCTGTCTGGCCCCACCGAGGGTATGTAAAGATTTTCTACAGCTGATGTAGAAAGTTATTGAAAACTTTGTAATTTAATAAGAGTTTTTCCTCTTAGTTTTAAAGATTGATTTATTTTGCTTTTATGTATATGAGGGTTTTGCCTATATGCATGAATTCACATCATATCTGTGCCTATTGGATTCCTTTAAACTGGGGCTACTGATGGCTGTGAGCCACTATGTGGCTGCTGGGAACTAAACCTGGTCCTCTGTAAGAGCAACAAGTGCTCTTAGCCACTGAGTTATCACCCCAAACTCCAGATTTATTCTTTTATATTTCTGTAGGTCAGAGATCTGGATCTTAGTGGGCTGAAGACAAGATCAGTAATGTAGTATCATGAAGTAATGCGTGGTAGGTCTGCATTACTTCTGGAGTCTCCAGGGCACCTTTTATAGCTTCTAGAAGCTGTTTTAGTCAGCCTTCACCTTCAAATCCAACAATGGCGCTTCTCCCAATCCCTAGGTTCTTCAGGAATAGTCTTTAGGAAGACTGTTTTAATTATGTTGAACCTTTTGGATAATACAGAGCAGTCTCTCAATTTCATGATGTTTGGAGCAATCATGCTGTCTAAAATCCTCCTTTGTCATGTAAAATAATGTATTCCTGGGTAATGTATCCCAATTCCTGGGGTTGGGATGGGGCATCTTTGTATTTTCCTGTCTCCTGCAGGGTCCCACAGTGTGGACTCGACGTCTCCTTGCCAACAGATGACATGTAAGGGTGGTGCTAAGCATCATGGTAGGACATACCCTTTACAGGGTGAATCAGGTGAGGAGCCCTTGTAGGCCCTGAAATTGGGTCCCAAGGCTCTGCAGAGTGGTACAGGGGTGAACAGTCCCTTACTCCATAGGAGGGCCTGGGATTGGGGAACAGAGCTGAGCCCTTGAAGGCATGAGGCTCAGGGTATGGTTCCTCTTGGAAGAGTCTGACAGTGGCTTGATTCTTTAACATAGGGTTACTAACCTGAGTTCAAGGGTCTCACTGAAGTTGCTGCATGTGTGTTTTAATTTTTCGTTTTGAACAGACATTTTAAAGGACACATTTTATCATTTTTTTTAAAAAAAAGATTTATTTATTTATTTATTTATTTATTTATTTATTTATTATCTATAAGTACACTGTAGCTGTCTTCAGAGACACTGGAAGAGGGCATCAGATTCCATTACGGATGGTTGTGAGCCACCACGTGGTTGCTGGGATTTGAACTCAGGACCTCTAGAAGGACAGTCAGTGCTCTCAACCACTGAGTCATCTCTCCAGCCCCATTTTACCATTTTTATCAGATTGTGAAAATAATCCAGAAAATGAATATCCGTGACTCTAACCTCTTTGTTTACTCTTACTGGGAAAAACGGACCCTTTCTGAGTCATTTTCTGCTTTTTTCTCTTCACAGGACACAGGATCCCATTGCTTCAAGTGCAACCCCCTTCAAATTGACTCTGACAACTCTGCTGTGATGAAGATCTGTGTGGTTAGCTGAGGTTCAAGGGGAAAGGGAGCAGCCTAGGGCTGTTGGAGGAGGTGTTATTTTGATTCCAAAGGCACTTTCTGGTGTAACCTCCCTTGTCAAGCAGAATGCAGGACACAAAGAGAGATTCAGGAACCAGACGAGAGTCTGTAAATTTGGGCCTGGCCTTGTCCATGCTGATCCTGCTGCCTGATATGAGCCAGGGACATATAGGTGATAAGCACCGTGCCCTCCTCTGAGGGGAGTACGGGGTGGGGCTGTGACATCAATTTCATCTACTTTGCATTTTAAAGAAACTAAGATGAGTTTCTTTTTTCCCTTGAATTTCCTTAATAAGAGCATTTTAGAGTTTTGGAAAACCTAGTCCTAGTTTAAAGGTAGAAAGACTTTCTGTACAGAAAGGGGAGAGGAAGAAAATGAGGGAGGGAAGAGAGGAGAGGAAAGGAGTAGGGGAGGGGCAAGCAAGCAGAAGGGAGGAGGGAGTAGAAGGAAGGACAGGAGGGTGGAGGTAGAGAGAGGACATTTCAGAGATTAAAGAGCCCTCCTCTTCCACACTCTTTCCCAGTTGGCTGTCACCAGCAGGTCACCTGGCTGAAATCAGCCACCTGAACTCAGAGAAGGGTGAATATTTTCAGACCTTTGAACTTGTCATCATGTGGAAGCTCCTCTGATGGTGGCATCTACTCTGGGGCATGTGAAGTGAAACAATAAACCAAAAGAGGGCACTGGTGGCTGCAGAAGCTCAGATGGTAGCGTCCAGCCAGCCTGGGGAACATGTGCCCAGCTGGAAAATTGTGGTCCATTGTTGGAAGAGTTTCAGAGAGCTCTCTCAGCTCTGTATCTTCAACTCCTTCCTGGAAAGTGGGAAGACACAGCTGTCTGTGCATCTGTCTTCAGACTTCCCTACCCAGGCTGAAAAGCTTGGTCTTCTTATAGAGGAGCCAGGAGGTACCAAGGGAGAGAGCTGAGGACCAGCCTTAGCATTTTTATCTTTTGAGATGGACCTTCAATTTCTCCTTATTATCCTCCCCCAAAGTACCTGCTTCTGAGGAGGCAGATTACCCTGTGGGAAACAGACAATTACAAGGCATCCACACTGTACATTGGATTTTCCATGGTGCCTTCCTGCTTTGGTTGACTGGTGTGAAGGGCTATTCATAGCTATCTACCCCTAGACAGCACTGGTTGGACACTTTTCTGTTTTGATAGTTTGAAGCTTCAGGAAGGCCCCAGGTGTCTCCCAAGAGGGATAGGGCCCCATGATGTCCCTCCTGTCACTGTTGTCTGTCTTGTTGTTAATGCCCAGAGAACAGATGGGGAACTGGGTCAGGAACAATGAGAGGGAGGGAGACACTGAACAAATTAATCAGACAGGAACTATGTGAGGCCACGACCCATGCCCTGGTTAGGTCTGGGCCCTTCCTTGAAACCCACATGGAGCATACATAGGGAGTCCATCTATTGTGTGAAAACTTCCTGATAGTCACAATCATTCTTTGGTCGTGAAGAAGAGTGCTGTTCTGAAGAAGACCACACACCTGTAAGCCTCAGCTTAGACTGACGTAGGAGGTCAGATCCAGCTAGTCAGTTCCAGTTTCAGGACACTTTTGGCTATGTGACCTATGTTCTTCCTCTGTTCCTCCAAAAGGACAATGACAGATAGGCCATGTACTTGTTCCTTTTTTTCACATGTGAGGTGCTAGGGTTAAATTCCAGTCATGAGCAAGAGTCCTTGAGCTGTGAAGTTTATTTTCTAGTCAAGAAGATAGGAACTGGCCAAATAATCTTACAAATGGGTAACTGTAGGCTTTGATGGATATATTAAAGCCATAGCTTATCAGGATGAGAAAAAAAATTCACAAGGAATAGGAGGCTTTGGTCCAGAGTAGGTAGTTCTTTGGTGGTGTTTGAGGAGGATGGATGTTTGAGAAGAAAAGCCAGGTTAGTGGAGAGGCCAGGGCTGGGGAAGGCAGAGAGGACCTTGTGGTTAGAAGAGTCTTAGTGGAGCTCAGGAAGTGCAGAGGAGGCCAGTAGAGTAGAGGGCAGAGAGAGGGAAGCACCATGTGGAGCGAGCAGAACAGCAGGGGTGGGAAAGAGGAAGAAAGTACAGTGTGTGTGTGTGTGTGTGTGTGTGTGTGTGTGTGTGTGTGTGTGTGTGTGTGTGTGTAGAGGGAACACATGGAGTTTTGTCTAAGAAAAACAGAAAGTCATTCAAGGGTCTGAAGCAGGAGGGAGAACATCTCATGGGATGGACCATGGTGGCAGAGAGGGAAGGGTAGCAAGTGGGGACCAGGAAAGAGGCAAACGCAACATCTCCCATTGTTGTGGTGGCAGTGTAGATATAGGAGGATGAGTGAAGTCGAGAAACACTGGCAGTCCATGGGATAGAAAAGACTGAAGGAAGGATGGATGCTTCCTATTTCAGGAACCATGCCGGTAGCTCATGGTGCAAAGGTTTTGGAGGTGCTGAGTGTATTTGAAAATATTTTCTATTGTAACACAAAACCCAACATCTGGAAGAAGAGTTATCTCCAAGATTAGCTAATTTAATGGCTCCATAATGAAACAAAAGGAACAAGTTCTTTCCTGCTTCCAAACTTCACTAAGAGACTTTGTTGTCAAATTGTTTCCTCATAGGCAAGAGATGGCTGCTGAAGTTCCAGACATCACATACAGTCATGAGTATATGGGTACCATTTAAAGTAATCATTTTCAGTGCCCCATTCAACTTCTCTTCACAGTTTCTTGGCCAAAACCAGTCCACAGTATGATTCATGTATTATTAACTTGAATGAATTAGGATTACTCCATAGTCTCTCATTAAGGGATAGCCTCACCAAACCAGATTCTCTTAGATGGCAGGGGGAGTGGAGATTTTGAAGGTCACTGAGGGTGTCTGCCAACTAGAAGTGGAGACAGGAGAAATCTCTGAGCTGTTCTCAGAGATGGCAGCCTTTCCAGGTTGGACCCCCCCATCCCCATCTCAGCCATCAACTCAAGCCTTTTCTTCAACAGAAGTAAGGTTAAAGGGCCTTGGAGTAGCACAGTCTTTCTTAAATTCCGTTGGCCATGAGGTAAATTGAGGTAGGGGGTTAAAAATGCACATTCCAGGTTTCCCAGAGCCCACCTGAATAGGAGGGAGTCTTGGGAGGAGGAGGAGGAGGAAGAGGAAGAGGAGGAGGAGGAAGAGGAAGAGGAAGAGGATGAGGAGGATGAGGAGGGGTTAGGACTCTGCTTGACAGATGAAATCTACAGGCAATTCAGATGGAGTGGTATCTTGGAATCTCGCAGGCTCTGTGCTATGGGGAGAGCCATACCTAGAAGAGAGACTTAATCTGTCCCAGCTCCCACAGAGGGTAGGTTAGTCTCAGTGGGGACCAGTAGGGAGCAATCCAGTGCATATGCTCAGAGTCTTTCTTTGTGCTGATGAGGAGAGATCATTATTCCTGTGAATCTATCGGAACCATAACACACCTCACTACGTTTAGTTCTTAAATGACCCTGGCCTGAGGTTTAACTTTGCAAACGGATGCACACAGAACCTTGGGCAGTGTGGACAGACAGAATTCCACCTCTCTTGGCTCAGCCTGTGTATCTTAGCAGCTCTATGGGGTTCTGCATTCCTCCCACTTTTTGAAGTTAACCAGACAGGTCCGGCTGGGGATAGTTAAGGGGTTCTTGTCCAAAGATACAAACTCCCTTGGTAGAAGAGCCAGTACCTGCAGGGCTGTTGCCTCCCTAGAGGCCATTCCCTGGTGCACATGGCTAGCCTGGCCAGCAGAGGTCACTGGGCGGGTACAAATGCGGCTTGCAGAGTAAGCTGTTCCGTGGCCGCCCCCGCATCCTCTCTCAGACGTCTTCCTGTAGTCCGGTGCTGGGCGCTTAGAGCATGCTACAGTTTTTATCTTGTTGAGAAAGATCGGGTGGCAGTGGGTGGGTGGTGCTGAGTGCAATATGCCTGGCCATGCGCCCTGGCCCCGGGCTCCGACCCCTACGCCTCTCCCTTGCGGGACTGCAGATATCTGTCTGGGCTTTGCTGCCATTTCTCCTTCCTAGTCTGTACCTCTTGGTCCGCGGAGACCAGCCCAACCAGAAACATCAAACCCGAGCTTTTGCTTCCTGAAGCACACCTGACAGACCATTATCAAAGCGTGCATGCGGGGTTAGGGGGAAGCAGGAAAGTGGGTTAGCGGTTGCATTTTAGAGTAAGAATACCCCAAACTCTTGGCGGGCCTCGCAGCAAGGATATTAAATATGAAGGCAGCCTGCCTTTGAATCCATACCATTCCATTTTCAGTTGGGCATCTTGACAAGTTATTCCCTCCTCCTGCATCATGGTCTCTGCTGCTGTACAAAGCATGCAGTGATCTTACTTGCCTCATGGGGGTGCTACGAGTCCCTAAATAGAAAGTTTGGGGACAGAGCCTGACACAGGGTCAGGGCTGTTCTTGTTATCTACTCTTGATGTCAATGCCAACGTCTTTCCAGTCCCAAAGTCTACCAAAGGAAAGCAAGGCTCTTTCAGTCACGCTCTCTACTGATCTTAGAGCCTCTAGTGCACCTCACTGCAGCAGAAAGGAGCCTTAAGCTCTCACAGGGCTCCTCCACCAACCATAGCCAAACAACTGACTATCTGCTGCCAGAGAATGGTCTTCAGGGAGCATTCTCTTTACCTCTTGTCCTACCTTAGTGAAGCTCATGGGTCTGTGGACCCTTGGTGCCCTCACCAGGGTTTAAGTGAGGTTATGAAGGACAAGCCTTTGAGGAGTGGTACAATGAAGTGCCGTGTGTTTGGTTACATCTCTGTTTTCAGCAGATGGGCCTAGTCTTTGGCACTGTCTTTACAGGACTCTGTGGGTCCTTCCTGTAGCTGTGGCTCCCTAGGCCTCTCTGGTGACTATGTCTAGTGAAAGAGCTCTTTGTACATGGCCATCTGGGAAAAGAATAGCAGTTGGAATGCCCCCGCAAATGCCTGCCAACATCATCCAGCCCCTCTGGGTGGGCGAGGGCCATATAGCCTGCCGGGAGCATGATGCTCGACTGCAGACCAGATTCCTTAGCTCCCACGCACCATGCATGGCTGTCCCCTCCCTGCAAAGTGTGGCAGAAGGAGCTATGGACTAGGAGTGAGGAGACTTGGGTTGTCCTTGGGCAAGGCTCTTCGTCTCTTTGTTGGTAGGGTTTTCATTTATACAATGGACACACACACACACACACACACACACACACACACACACACACACACACACACTGAAGTACTTGGAACCAAACCCAGACCTTTGTACATGCTAGATGGGTATCTGCAATTGAACCACACACCCACCTTTAAAATAGAGATAATGGTAGCTGTCCTATGCTCTCCCCAGAAGTCTAGAGGGACTGTATTCATAGGTATTTGACAGAAATACAAGACTAGAAGTAGGTGGGTAGAGTTCCTGCTGAGTTATTGAACTGCCATGGATTTTGCACTGGTCATTTTTGTGGGCAATCAAGTGGTTGCCAAGCAGAGGGCACAGAGGAGACTGGTGAGGGAGGACTTTGACCTTGGAGACTCTCTACACTCACTTATTTTTTTGGAGAAGCAAGGCACACATATCTGATAACAGTGACACATACAAAGACAGACTTCAAAGAAATCCACAAGTGTGGCTTAAATAATTATCTGTAAACCCATAAAATATTTCCAACTAACAACAGCTGGGAGTTCAAGTGCCCCAGACTCTGGATTCTTCAAATTTAGGAGAAAGTAGCCTAGGAAGACTTTGGGAAGAAATAAACAAAAAACATGTTCTCAAAAAAGAAGTGGCAAGGAAAGGGTTGAGGGCCAAGGTCGTGGAATTGATGGAGTCAGAGGCCAGGTTAATTAAATCTACAACCAGTTGCAGAGTGGGGAGATTTGACCATGGCTTCTTGGTCTTGGTTGGGTGACAGAGAGTTAATTCACCCCCCAGTCACACCCCCATACAGAGATGCTGAAAGAGTGATATGTAAAGAACAGTGAGCAGTTCTCCTTATTGGTCCTGCCAAATAAGGACCAGAGTGAGTTGAGAAGGAAGACTTTGCTAGGGTTGATTAGCCCAGACAGCACCATCAAAAGGCCTTGATTAACGTGGCTCATCACCACAGGTCAGTTTCCTGAAACAAAGATTTTTCATGCAGGATGTTTTTATTGGACAGGGTGCTTGATACAATGACAGCCGGATTCAGGGGGACAGAATGCCATTCTGTGCCACAGTTGGGGCTCCAACTGACCTTACAGGGGGCCTTGAGAAGGATGGCCCTTCTCAGTGATTCCTTCTTTAGGTTGAGGAGCAAAGCCATCATGTCTGCCCACCAACTGGTCATTGGATGGGAGTGTCTTTCACATGCACCTGTGTCCGCTGGTGTATGCAGTACTTGTGGAAGGGAACAGTTGTAAGTGGTCAGCAGCCAAAAGCTGCCAGTACCTGTGGGCATGAGGTGTGCAACCTGCAAATTGGTCTGTTTGGCGAATCACTCCACTTGGAAGGGCTCTCAGAGTGTCTAATACTACTGATCAGTCTCTGTGACCAATACTGATCTCTTGGACACTTCTAGGGCAGGACAATTCATACCTTTTTCTTTCCTACCTGTTTATAGGACATTAGAGGGAGAAGTGAATTTCAAGACCATTTGGTACAATAATCCTTAGCTTAGTGAAAGGTGCATTTTTTTTTATTAACTTGAGTATTTCTTATATACATTTCAAGTGTTATTCCCTTTCCCGGTATCCGGGCAAACATCCCCCTCCCCCCTCCCCTTCCTTATGGGTGTTCCCCTCCCAACTCTCCCCCCATTGCCGCCCTCCCCCCACCAGTCTCGTTCACTGGGGGTTCAGTCTTAGCAGGACCCAGGGAAAGGTGCATTTTGGAATGCAGAGGCTTTTTCTAAATCCTCAGTAGACTGGGGGGTGAATTAACTCTCTGTCACCCAACCAAGACCAAATAACAAGCCTAGTTCCTTCATAGTGGTGGCCAAGTTTTGAAAACGGATGAAGGTAACCTTTGTCCTTATCTTCAGCCTCCTTTTAAGGCCTCCCTCCTTTGTGTTCTTTATGGGTCCCTGTGACCAACTTCCTTAGTCACTGTTCTATTGCTGTGAAGAGACACCGTGACCAAAGCAATTCTTCTAGAAGAGGGCATTTAATTAAGGGCTGGCTTATAGTTTCAGAGGCTTAGTCCATTATCATCATGGGGAGGGGATAGAGCATAGCAGTACACAGGCAGACATGGTAGTTGAGAAGTGACTGAGAATTCTATATCCTGATCTGCAAGGAGGGAGGGAGGGAGATAGGGAGGGATGGAGAAGCTGTCATGAGCCTTTGAAACATCAAAGCCCTTCCTCAATGACACACTTCCTCCAAAAAGGCCACACCTTCTAATCCTTCTAGTCTTTTCAAAGAATTCCACTCCCTGTTGACTAAGTGTTGGTATTCTGTCTAAGCTCCACCCCCACAGCTACCTGGCAGCAGCCAGGTATGCTCCGCCCTACAGTTGCCTAGCAACAGCCAGCTGTGCCTGACTCTAAAGTTTTTTTTTTTTTTTTTTTTCCCAGAGCTGAGGACCGAACCCAGGGCCTTGCGCTTTCTAGGCAAGCGCTCTACCACTGAGCTAAATCCCCAACCCTTGTGCCTGACTCTAAAAGGGCTGCTTGCCCCCTCTTACCTCTCTTATCCCCCTCTTACTCCCCTCTTAGCCCCCTTACTCTTTGTTCTTCTCTGTTCTGGCCCCCTTCCCCCTTCCCATGTGCCCATGGCCGGCCGACTTTCCTCTCCTCTCTTCTTCCTTTCTCATTAAACCTCTCGTGGAACCATGTTGTCTGGATGTGTTCTGTCTGGGCACAGGCTGAGATATAAACCCTAACACTAAGTATTCAAACATATGAGCCTATGGGGGCCATTTTTATTCAAATCACTACACCACCTTACCTGTACTTAAACTGTCTTTCTATCTGACTTGCACAACTCTCCTCTCATCCTTGGAGTAAGAGCCACTTCGCTGAGATAATGAGTTAATGTATAAACAGTACTCAGAAAAGTGCCAGACATCTGCTGAGCTCCACCCCAGTGCTAGTGACTGTGACTTTGTCCTCCGACATATTGTGTACTTCACCATTCTTAAATAGAAATATGCTTTACTTTAATGGCTTGCTTACTTTCCCTTGGTAAGCAGATAACACATCCTTTCTTCATACCCATGACTTCTAACACAGTGCGTGACACAGAGTAGATGATCAATAAAAGTAGATAGAATGAGTGTATACTTCTAATGGCATAGTTAAAAAAACTCCTTTAAAGAATATTTAATCAGGGATACTAGGGGTGGTTCATTGACAATAGTCAGTTGTGGCACCTTGTTGTTTAAGAATTACTGACTATTGAGTTCATGAATTGCTATAGGTAGATGGTTGGTTGGGCAGACAGATAGATAGATGGAAGATGGATAGATGGATAATAAACTGTGGAAAAGGCCATGGTTTGCAAAGAGGACAGGATGAAGGGTGAGAAGACAAGAACTAACATTTCACAAACGCCAAACCAATCAGGGAAGAACTGGGGAGGAGACACCTGCGGCCCTTGCAGCCCTTGTGATCTTGCTCAGTTGAGACTAAGGAAGTGCTGCCCCTGCAGGTCCTCACCTGCATGGCGTGAGTCTGCAGGGAAGGTCCTCGGTCATTACTCACTCTGACACATCCCTGAGGTCAGGACAAATGCTGTGTGCTGAATCAGGGAGAGGTGGGCACTTGGTGGATGGACTTTACTGAGGAAACCCTGGAGACAGGGAACCAGAAGCTATGGTGTCTGTGTCTTAAAGGGACTGATAGAGAGTTCCCCAAGGAAAAAATCAGGTCCAGGTACCTTGTAAGAGGCTATGGAGGCTCTGACCCTCCAGGGAACATGTCTGGGTGCAGTTCTATGCTCCCATTCCAAGAAATTCCTGCTCCAGCGTGATCTTGCATTTGTTTGTTGGTGTGATAGGCAAGCAGGTAGTTGATAGGCAGAAATAGTTGGTTGACAGCCACTTTGGTGAGACAGCTGGGGTCTGTCCATAAGGGACCACACTAGTCAGTTGTCCACCCCCCCAGACCCCACTGTGGTGAAATTCTCGACATAAACAAGTTAAAAGAGGACATTTTTATTTTTAAAAATAAAATTTTTATTTTTTATTTTTAGAGAGTTTGGTCCACAGTTTCTTGGTCTACTGTGAGTCAGAGCATCCCAGAGTGTGGAGGAAGGGTCTCTTCTTTTCTGGTGGACAGGAATCGGGGAGCAAGGAGGACACTGAGAGAGTTATAACCTTCAGAGCTACATCCCCTCAGGTCTATTTCCATGAGGGAAGCTCCACCTCCTAAAGTTACCAGAACATCCCAAAATAGTCCTACCAGATAAGCATGTTTTCAGCACATGAGCTAGTGGAGGGCATTGCCTACGGAGACCACGATAGGGATGCCCTAGTGCAGCCATCACTAACGCTATGGCAAAAGGAGTTGTTTAAGAGAGCAATAGAGAGGCTTGGTTCTTTCTCTACAGAACCCTTGTTAATGGTTCTGGATGGGGCAGTGCCGTCTCCCTGGAGACCACAAAAAGTCTGGGGGCTATAATTCTACCTGGAGCAGGCAGTGCTTTATATAGGACCATGTCCAGGAGGGAGACATGCTCTGGAGTCCCGTAATGAAGGACAGCTCTGTACAAGCAAGAATTTTCCCAGCTCCAAAAGTGCGTCCTCCCTAAGAAATGGAGTTCAGCCAAAACGGTCATTTTATACCTCTCACTTGCAGTGGTTGGTTCCCTGTCCTGTTCTCTTCCCCCCCCACACAGCCCCTTTCTCCTTCTCTGGAAGATCTGGAGTTACTGCTGTGAGCCAGGGGAGGGAGGTGGAAAGTAAGTGAGAAGTAGCTAGACCTTCTTCTACCTGTGGGGCAGACTCCCTGCCTATGCAGGAGATCTGACCAAAAGGCTAGAGAGGGTGGGCCTCTGGGAGAGTTCTGTCCTTCATTTTCTAGTCTCCTTTGTAGAGTCCCTGATGCCTCAAGCAGAACATCACAAGGGTGTGAGCTAGGTGGGGCTTTCAGCACCATTGCTACCTTATGACGGGTCAGGAGTTACCTTACCTGCCTCCCCATCTAGGTTCCTTCCCTGGACTCAGAACTGGGCTGTCAAGTATAGCTTGGAAGGGAGGGAGGAAGGGAGGGAGAGAGGATGAGTCTAGCACCACATGTCCTGGAAGGACAAATGTGAAAATATAAAAAGCTTCTGGTCTTGGGGCCAAGTCACACGACTGGGTGGCCTGCCACCTTGGCTGTCGAGTTGTCAGTTCCTGGGAGGGTTGATGTGCCAGCTTCAGCCAGGGGTGGGGTGGGGGCAGGGGAAGCTGGGCTGTGAAGATAACAGGTATGGGTTGAGTCATTACTGTACTCTCCTGCAGATGTCTTCCAGCTTCAGAGGAGGAAACTGAGGCTCAGGGCTGTGGCTGGGGAAATGAACTCTAACTCAGAATCGAGTCCTCTCATTCTTCATCTAGCACTGCACTTCATCTAGTGCAGCCAGTGCTTCTCTCCTCGGCAGAAGCCAGTGAAGCCAGCTGAGAAGAATTCCCTAGGATTTTATTCCTGGAGGGTGGTGTGGAGGCTTGGGAGAAGTGTCAGCATCTTCTGTGGTTTTCTGCCTTTGGTCTAAGAAGGGCAATATGTGACCAATCATCTTTTGGGGATGGTCTAGGGGCCAGTCAACTGATTCTGGTACAGTGCAGGACCAGATCTGATGTCTTGAATGAGCTCAGAGAGGGCAGTCAGCTTCTGTAACGACAGGATAGTGAGCAGCTTGCAGGAGAGGGAGGTGGAAAGTAAGTGCTAACTCTTTGGGCCACTTGGAAGGCAGCTGGAGAAGCAGGAGTGGCATGGTTGGGGTTAGATAGGAGGGTCTTGGGCAGCTAGGCTCTTTAATAATTACTCTAATTTCACTTGACTAATACTGTGCACCCCAAAGAGACATGGGGTACAAGGCTCAAGTCATTTCTGGCCCTCTGATAGTCAGGAGCCTCTACCCCCAGCTTCCTCAAGAACACTGCTTAATGCCCACAGATTGCCTCGAGTCTCCCCTGGGTCTCTGCTCGGCCAAGCAGCCTAGGCCAAGATGAGAGTGAAGCTGTCAATAATTCATGCCCTAGCTCTCCTTGCTTCCCCTGCTTGGCTGGCTGTAAATATATCACAGGTTTCAGTGGGCAGAGATGCCCAGCAAAGACTTCAGGATAGGAATGCAGGTAGCTTCCTCTTTCCCAGAGCTCCTGACCAGCCCTTGGCAGGGGAGAGTTCTGCCCCCTACCTGTGACTTGATCAGGCTAGACTTGTGTTCTCAGCTGGAGATTACAGTATCCTCTATAGACTGGCTACTTGGAATAATGGGTCCTAGGGAGAGGTGAGGTGGCAGCTGTTCCAGAAACCAGGGCTAGAAAGGTGGCCTGTTGTTCTCCTTCCAGAATCTCTTTTTCTGTTGGGCTCCCAAAGGATAGGCATTTAGCAGGGAAGAACCCTGTCTTTCTGATTTCAGGTGGCCATCCTTGGCCATAGAGGTGGAAGCAGCAATAAGATTTAGACACCTCTGTGAAGACCAGTAGGGAACCTTTGTAAGATTATATGTGTGAGCTCCTTCCTGATAGTCTGTATATATGTGGGAACAGAGGTTCTCTTCTGTTTCTGTCTTTCTGTCTTTCTGTCTTTCTGTCTTTCTGTCTCTCTGTCTCTGTCTCTGTCTCTGTCTCTCTCTCTCTTTCTCCCCCTCTCTCCCCCCCCTCTCTTTCTCTTTCTCTCTCCCTCTCTCCTTCTCAGCCCCCAAGAAGACTACTGAGAATATCATCCATGAACAGACTCGTCGACCCATCAGTATTTCTTAGATCTGGGCCCAGAGAGGAAAAGGAAAGTGATCAGTCTTCCCAATTTTAAGATCTCAGTGAGGAAACATGATTGGAGGACAATTCAGTTCCCTGCCCTAGCCATTTACTTGTTTTCTTTCCCTTGAATGAAGTCATTTCACACCTGATAGCCTTCTAAGGTCCCCAGGTGGATGTTAATGACCACAGTGACCTCTCAGGGATGCTTGGGGGCCAGGATGAGGTCTGTGCGAGCATTGCAAGGGATGCTGTACACTGGTGCAAGGCCTTTGTCCCGTTTTCGCCACGTTTAGCATCTTCTCCATCACTGTGATCCTTAGCATCAGGCAACAGCAAAGCTGCCTGCAACAGGACAGGTTTTGCTGGTGTGCTCGGAAATGCCTGTCTGAAGTAGGCCACTTGTTGGCTATGTGGAGTAGTGGGTTTAATTTACAATCAGCTTCATTAGGAGTCTACTTCAGAGGTGAGTTCATGGATGCTATAACCCACATATCCGGTGGGCTCTCCTCTATGGCTGGCCAGGGCCTCCCCAGCTATACATAGCTTAGAGCTATGAAAGGGCTGGAGGCAGGAACTGCAAAGGAAGTAGAAGCTAATGAAAAATTCAAGCTAATTGTTTGTTAAGAAGCCTTGTCTGCCTTGAATGGGATTTTCTGGCCTGGGGAGGGGGATGTGGGGCGGCCTGTGGCCACTGTCAGTTTGTTAGGTACTGTTTCCTGGAGGCTCCTGGTGGCTGGGTGAATGGGTTTGAAGAGGATGGGGAGCTTCCTGGGCAGGCAGCCAAGCTCTGCATCTGCAGCACCCACATTTGGGGGAGGGAAAGTGAACATGGATGCTCTGGCTTTTATTGTGTTTTGACACAATGCCCTCATCTAAATGGCTAGGGCTGTGTGGCAGGCATGCATTTTGTGTATGCAGAGAAAGAAGAGAAACCAAACTGTATGCATATGTCTTCAGTGTAGTTTAGATCCTCCATCCTGACCCCAAAGTCCATCTGTGATTAGAGAATGACTTCCCCTCTCCGTAGTATCTAACATAAAGACTGTCTGCTGGGCAGTGGTTTGGGTTAAAATGGTAGAAGAGGTGGTTTTACCCCAAAACGGAGGGTACCAGAAATTTGTTTGGTAGTGAAGGCAATCAGTGATGAGTTAATTCATTGATGTAGCTGAGTAGCCCCCACTGAAGCCAGGGCTAATGAGAGAGTGAGAATTATGTGACAGGCCCAGCCAATACCAGAGTGGGGAGCCAGGATGTGGGGAGGGCAGCTAGTTGTGTGGATTCTGGGAGCGGTCCCAGAGGCAGGGATGAAGAGTGCAGAAATTAGATCAGACTACTTGATAAACGGATTGAGGTTGCAAGAAGTGGCCATTAGGATCAGCTCAAAAGTAGCGGGCTGAAAGATAGAGAGTACAGGAATATGTCAGTAAGTGGGCCTAAAAAGGAGGAATACACCACAGAATTTGGAGTTCTTACAGGCCACATGGAGAGCAGAATTGGCCCCCAGAGCATAAAGATACTGTAAAGGTACAGTGAGGTAGGGCTGTGCTTCCTAAGGTCAAGGGCAAAGGAGACAGCTGGTCTCTTCGAAGGTGTATGGGGTACTGTAGGCTGTAAGTTTGAATTAACACGGGTCATGCTCTTTTTCATGGTGCTCTGTTTGCCTGTCGGGCCCCTCTTGTTGAGTATAATTGGTAGCCTGACATTTCTTCGCTGTGAGAAAGAAGTTTCCTAAGTGTGGCGTTGTGGTCTAAGATTATAAGGACTCAGGAGGCTCGCAGTGGGCACACCCTGGCTGTAGTGTGGCCTGCTGCTTTTGAGAAGCCTCTGTGAACCCCCTCCATGTTCTATGCCTTAATGGAAACCTTGCTTACTGATCTCTCTCTCTCTGCTCTCCACAGTGTCCAGTGAAATTCCTGTCTGAGTCACAGTGACATCTAGTTTCATTCTGAAATCTCTTTCTTTGATACTGGCTTCTCCGATGTGTATATTCGGAGTTCCAAACTTCTTCATGCCTGGACATGACAAAGGAGGGGAACACATTTATTTTTCCTACGTATCCCTAACCCTTTGGCTTATTCTTGAGGAACTGAGTGGATTTGTGGTCAAAAGAACCCTTTAGAGATTGGAATTCTCACGTGGGGAATGTAGACAACCTAAGCTGTCCGCCTTGGGGCTGGAGTGGCCTGAGAGGAACGAGTGCCCCTGATGAAAGGCCGAGAATACTCACGTGTTCTGTTCAACACCTAACTTCTGAATCTGATGTCCCTTAACATTCTGTGTGGGGGAAATTCTCATCTCTCTAGTAAAAGTGGCCTCAGTTTACTTTGTAAATTTTCTTCTCTTGAAATGTCATCAGCTGGGCTTTCTTGCACAGGAATTGAAACTTCATTTCTGACTGAAGGGCTCCAGGGCCCTATCCTTACTCTGGTCCGAGGTGAGAGTGCTGCCATGTGTTTTATGCAGGGTCTTGAAGTTGCTTTTTCACCGTTAGTTCTTGCATATACCTGGGTTAGATCTTGACCAGTGGTGTCTGTTCCTCACTTGTTGATGAACCATATGGATGATATATTTGAAGAGCCATCCTGGTTAGAGATAGAGACGGGTTCTAACTTGAGAGGCAAGGGAAGTGGAGGTAGGGACATATACAGTCTGAAGAAGCTGAAGATGTGTCTGGCCAGCAGGGGGCGCACTCTGAGGACAGACTAAGCGGGCCAGCTGAGGCGCCAGGAAAGCTTTAGATGAAGTTTCCTGATGACTCTAAATTGTCTCATTTTCATCTCAGAAAATTATTTTTAAGATCTAGACAATTCTTCTCAGCTTGGTTTAAGAAAAATCATGGCTACAACAATCTCTCTTTTTGTCTTACTTTGCTGCTTTCTAAAATATACGAATATAGGAATATAGTTTTACAAAGATAAAAAGAAACATATACATTAGGTAAAGCAAATGGTGGAGCTCCTTTCGTCCCCAAGCCACCTGCTTCATTCTCCTGTCTGGATGAACAGTTAGCAGTGTGAAAGCTACTCTTTCAGAATCTTGCCCACACATTGGGCATGTGTGTATGTGCACAAGAACAGGTATGAAGTTTTAGGCATAAATGAGATTGTATGGCTTTCCAGAATAACATTTTTTGATACCTTTCTTACATTTATAATTAAAAGAAGGTCTTTGTGGTGTTCCTTAATACGAATGGGTTATAATTTTTAACCATCTTTGACATGCATTCTGGTTATAAATGAAATGGAGGGTCTTAAGTGGTGTGCAAGCCAGTCGAGTATCATTTTTACTGACTTTTAAGAATAACTCCTACCTGTTTTTATGTATGTTAGGTATTTGGTCTTTCAAATTGATTTAAAATTATTGCTTAATACTTGTCAATTAATCATTTTGTTTCCTGGGGATCCACGCTAACACATTTGATGACCTTTAATATGCCTTTCTGACCCCAACCTCAACAACGCCTTAGTTGATGGTGTTTGCAGGAGGCTGGCTCCGTCATTTTCTCTGCCTGTGTGTTATTATTGAATGTTAATCAGATTCATCATTAAGGATTTTATCTGCTACACAAATGCAAACAAACAAACAAACAAACAAAAAACCCAAAAACCAAATCTTTTCTCATGTCCTTTCACTTAAAACTTTTTGGCTATAGGGAAGTTTGAATTTGTAATGATTTGGTTGAAATTTGTCAACGTTTTCTTTATGGCTTAGAGCATTATGCTTCATTTGGAAAAGATCCTCCTAGTCCAAGATTGCAGACAATGCTCTGCTGTGTCTTTCTCTTTCTTTCTTTTAACTGTGTTTGTGTGTGTGTGTGTGTGTGTGTGTGTGTGTGTGTGTGTGTGTGTGTGTGTGTGTGTTGGGGGTATTTGAATGTGCATACAGGCATATGCATGTATGTGTGGAGGTCAAATGTCATTCATTCCTCGGGAGCCATACACTTCGAAATTTTTTATTGGTTATTTTATTAATTTACATTTCCCCTTCCCTGTCTCCCCTCTGCAAACCCCTCATCCCATCCTCCCTCCCTTTTGCCTCTAAGATGGTGCTCCTCCACCCATCAACACATTCCTGGCTCACCACTCTAGCATACCCCATGCTCCGGCATCAGGCAGCCACAGGACCAAGCCCCCCCACCCCCTCCAATTGATGCCAGATAAGGCAATCCTCTGCTACATATATAGCTGGAGCTATACTCTTTGGTTGGTTGTTTAGTAGGAGCTCTGAGGAGTCCGTTTAGTTGATATTGTTGTTCTTCCTGTGGGGTTGCAAACTCCTTCAGCTCCTTCAGGCCTCCTGCTTACTCTTCCATTGGGATCCCAAGGCTCAATCCAATGGTTGGTTGTGAGTATCTGCATTTGTATTAGTTAGGTAATTGCAAAGCCTCTCAGAGGACTATGGAACTGTGAAAGGCACCCTGGTTCCTGGTTGAAGAGGTTTGAAACCCTGGTGACCCTGAAAGGGACGGTAGGCGTTTCGCCCGACTCCCAGGAAACAAGGCCAGTCACTTGCTGCAGTCCTCCGTAGATTTGTGGCCATCAGTCACATAAGGGCAATGCCCCAAGTCCCTCCATAGGTAGATGATGTGACAACAGTTCACATAGGCTCAAGACAGATCCCCATTATAATGAGGTACCTAAAGGCCGGGAGGCTTAGCCAATCACCTTTTCTTCCCAGACGCTCCTCCTCGCGGAAGGTATTTAATCTCAGGCCCACTCTGAGAAGTAGGGTTTGGATTTACTCACCCACTTTCCACCATGAAAAGAAACGCTTTAAAACAACAGACTGTCTCCTGTGGCATGGGGTAACCAAGGTTAAACCTCCTGTATCAAACTTCCTGTGTCCTGCCTCCCAAGCAGCCTGAGCCCTGTGGTGCAGCAGATGTGGGACAGCTATACTAGACTTCTGTCAGCAAGCACTTCTTGGCATCAGCATAGTGTCAGAGTTTGGTGTCTGCAGATGGGATGGATCCCAAGGTGGAGTGGTCTATAGATGGCCTTTCCTTCAGTCTTTGCTCCGTTTTTGTCCCTGCATTTCCTTTAGACAGGAACAATTCTGGGTTAAAATTTTTGAGATGGGTGGGTGGCCCCTTCCCTCATCTGGGGCCATGCTTATCTGCTAGAGGTGGCCTTTGCAGTTCTATTTCCCCTTTGTTGGGTATTTTGGCTAATGTCATCCCTGTTGGTCTTCTCACTTCCCTGGTATCTGGGACTTTCTGGTGGTTCCCCACCCCCTCTGTTCCCCACCCCCTGCTGCTACTTATTTCTATTAATTTTCCTGACCCTCTGGATTTCTCTCCTATCACTTTCCGTACTTAATCCTGCCCCCCTTTTCCCCACCCAGTCTTCTCTCCCTCCCAGGTCCCTTTCATCCTCTGCCTCCCATGATTATTTTATTCCCCCTTCTAAGTGGAACTGAAGCATCCACACTTTGGCTTTCCTTCTTGTTAAGCTTCATATGGTCTGTGAGTTGTATCGTGGGTATTCTGAGCTTTTTGGCTAATATGTACTTAGTAGTGAATACATATCATGCATGCCCTTTTGTGTCTCAGTCAGGATGATATTTTCTAGTCCCACCCATTTGCCTAAGAATTTCATGAAGTCATTGTTTTTAATAGCTGAGTAGTACTCCATTGTGTAAATACACCACATTTTCTGTATCCATAAGGGACATCTGGGTTGTTTTAAAGTTAAAATCTCTCATTAGGACCTGGAACTCACATAGGCTAGGCTGGATGGCCAATAAGCCAGGAGAGTCTCTTTGTCTTTGTTTCCCCATCACAGCTAGGACAAGCATGCAACGACACACTTGGCTTTCCCCCTGTGTTTTGTGGGATGAACCTCAAGACCTTGTGCTTTAGTGGGACTTTACCAACTGAGCTATCTCCCCAGCCTTTCTATTGTGTTATATTATAATTTAAAGACTGTGTGTATGTCCTGTGTGTGGAGGCACTAGCATAGGTTAGAAAAAGACATTGGGTTTTCTAGAGCTGGAGTTACAGATGGCTGAGAGCTGCTAGACCTGGTTGCTGGTAGCCAAACTTGAGTCTTCTGGAACACCAGCAAACACTCATAGCAGCTGAGGCATCTCTTTGACCCCATAGTGTAATATTTTAAAGTTGTTTTTCAGTCCTAGTTTTTTGACGTACCTCTAACTAATTTTGATGAGAGTAATGAATGGATTATTTCTTAGAGAAATATGTTGACACATGGACATAGACAAACCCCACTAAAGATAATTCCAAACATTAAAGCAAGGTTTGTCTTTGAAATCATGTTAATTTTATTTTGTACTTTATTATTTGTTTATCTTTTGGAGTTTTTTTGGAAAGTTTCGATATACTTATGATAATAAATTTAAAACCCCAGAAATATATGATGTTAAGGCGTGAAGGCATCTCAATGTTTCTTTTCAATAGTGTGTTGGGGATTAAGCTTTTTTACATGAAGTATGCATTAGAAAAGTAAGATATTTTCGTTGGCTACTTGTATTCTCCTGTGAATTATATCTTTGTACTCCTTAGCCATTGTTTGTATATAAAGATATAGATGTTGACTATTATATATGTCCTAAAGGTTTTAGAAATTCTAGTCCGTGAGAATTATCAAATTATGACACTACTATTGTTTTTATTTGCTCTTGTTTCATTCATTTGCTTTGGTGATCTGGACAATATAGTTGAGAAGAACACTGAACAGAAGTAAAACGAATTGAGTTTCTGGTGTGACACGCCCACAAGCTAGCTTTGTAACATGGAATCTACACAAGGCCCCTGTGCCCAGTCTTCTTCCTTGCAAGATGAAGCTACTGCCTGAAGCTCCAATTCTATGCATTTTATTCCTCAGCCACTGTGTCTACTTTCGCCTTATTTTCTGGACAGCAGTGTGGTAGGTTCACATGCTGTTAGCGACTCTGATTTCTTCCGTGGATGTGCTGAATGGAGAACGGGGAATTCAGGTGGATATGAGTCAATAAGCAGAAAGGCACCAACTCTAGTTGGTGAGGGTGCTGGTGGTTGGGTCAAAGAGACCACAGACCCCAGAGAAGACACAGAAGGGCTGTTATATTAGTAGGTACTAAAACACCTGGCACTCAGATAAGTCTATTTCTTTTTTTTATTTTGATTTCAGATTTTTTTTTGTCCAAAAACCAGGACTTGGAGGAATGCAGATGAGTGAGTTGTGAGACCCCTCTAGCTTTGCTGTCCTACGACATCACAAATAGGCACTGCTCTATATGTGGGTCACACCCAAATGCCTTTATATTCCTGGGCTGGCTGTTCTTATGGTCTACTGTCCTTACTCCCTCATGCAGCAAACGGCCTTCATGAAATTGATTTGGTTGCCATGATATGTCTCCATCTGAGTAACTCAAGAATGACAATTCTCAACAACTTAACAAAAAGCAAAACTTAATAAAACACATTTTATTTTCTCCCTCAACATGTTATTATCATATACTGTCATGGTAGAAAGAAAAAAGAATTCATGTAAAAAACACTAATACTCCAGGTATCTGCTGATAGAATCATGTTTCCTTTGATTGCTTCCCTGAGTTTTTTCTTCATATGTTAGATTTCTCCATTAAGCATCATTTAAAAATGTATAGAGAGATTATAGTGTTCAACATTATCCTTATGCATAGGACATTTTTGTCTCTCGACTCAAACAACATTAGGAGGCGAGGAAGAAGAACAAGTGTGACTGCACCTAATGTTGAGTAGAAAGTACAGGCCAGCCAAGTTACAGGATATTCCTCAGGACACTGTGCTGTCACTTGCAGCATAGAACAGCCCATGGTCTACACTGGGCATTACAGTTCATGGTATCTTCACATCTTATTTACTTCTCCCAACATTCTTTAAAAAGAGAGTGAAAAACAGCTCACATTTCCTGGAGTAAACTGTGGCTTTGAGCATTGACTACCTTAGTCAAGGATGAAGAGCCTTCTGCAAACCCTGGATTTGCAGAACTACATTTTCTGACCCCAGGTTTTAGTGATTTTGCATTCCCAGATGAGGACTCTTTCCACTAATATCCCAGGGCCAAGTGGAACTTGAGTGGCACTAGTGGGCAGCAAGATTTCAGAAATGGGAGGCCAGGATTGTTGCTAGAGGGAAAGCCAATCCTCTAATCAATCTAGACATCATTTATTTATAACTGCAGGAACTCAGAGAAGGTACACAGCAGTAGAGGGGGAGGAGGCAATAGAGATTCTCTCCAAGGAGTAGGCTGGGCTTCTGTTGGAAGGGTTGGCTGTGAGGAAGCTGGGACTGGGGGGTGAGTGGAGTCCCTCAAGTGGGACTTGAGGGATGAGTATAACTGAGGAGGGGGAAGGAGCATGGAAGGGCTTAGCCTGGCACTGATTCTGATAGAAAGAGCCTCTCCTGGGTGAATGCAGCAGGTCTTGGAGAATCCTCCCTCCTCTGTCACTCTGCATTAGGTTCTTTGAAATAAATATGATTTAGTTTTTTTTTCTGTGCCCAGCCCTTGACTCCCCTGGACAGAAATAACCTGAACGAAATGGTTTCATTGTCAGAACAAAATATGGTTTTGGTGTTTCTCCAGAAAGCACTTGTCTCAGCTTGGCTTGTCTACTGCTGACCTGTCTAGTCTGATTTTCCATCACCATGGAGACTGCTCAGTTCTTGTACTCAGGTCCTCAGGACTAGAAGCCTTGAGGGTCATCCCATAGAAACTTCAGAACAAGTTTTTTTTAACCCTGTCATAGATCCAAAGGCAATGGTAGTGTCATAGTGGGTGTGATATGGAGCTGTACTTGGAGTTAGGAGCCTGGGTTTCATCTGTCTCAAATCACTTCACCTTTTGGGTTGAGGTGGCTTCTCTTCTAAGTCCCTATTTAACTTATTCATGGAGAAGGGTTTGGAGTCTGTGACATCTACGTTCTGTTTTGGTTCTAGAGTTCCTCTACTCATCTGGAGATAGCACAGTGTGAACCACATTTGTGTGTAGACTGTGAGCTAGAATACACAGCCTGGGCTTGAATCTTGGTTAGACCTCTAGACATCTGGGTGAATAAGCCACTTAACTGCTGCATGTTCTAGTTCCTTATCTGTAATTTAGAGATATTTCCTTCCTTACCACATGACTAGGGTGATTAAATGGTTAATTTTTCAAACAATGAAGATTACACAGCATATTGCACTTTATCAACATTTGCTGGATAAATACATATCGCTATTAAGTTCAGGAGGGTGGGAGTGGCCATCAGATTGCCCTTTTCTCTTCCACAGGACCACAGATTGGGATCACAGTTGTGAACCTTCTGAGGAAGGTTGAGATTACACTAGGCAAGTCAATGTTGAACAGTGATTGTACAAGTCAACTATGCAACTACCCTGGTGGCTTTCAGAGAGCCTGCTTGCTACGTGATGCTTTTGTGCTGATTAGTTTTTGTCAATTTAACACAAACTAGAGTCACTTGGGAAGAAGGAATTGCCTCTGTCTGATTGACCTGTGAGCATACCTGTGGGAACATTTTCTTTATTGATGGTAGATGTGGGAAGGCTCAGTCCATTGGGTGTGTTACTATCTCTGGGCAGGTGTATAAGAAAATACACCAAGCAAGCTGCAGAGAGCAAGTCAGTAAGCAGCATTCCTTCAAGGTCTTTGCTTTAGTTTTTATCTCCAGGTTTCAGTTGTGAGTCCCTACCTTGAGTCCCTTCAATGATAGAGAAGGGTAAGGCAACTAAACTCTTTCCTTCCCAAATTACTTTTGGTCAGTGTTTCATTATAACAACAAGCAACAACTAAAACCATGTGTACTCTTCTCTCAACACTGTGAGGTTGGCTGACATTACCTCCCACTCACAGGTAAAGATGGAGGTGGGGGTGTCACAGAGAAAAAGAGAGTTGGAGATCTGGTGCTAGGACTTCACCTTGTCCTGTCTGCAACTATAGTGCAGAGATGGGACACAGGCATTCCACCCATTGCCACTGAATAGAACAAATTAGTTGATGCTAGAAAAGGAGGACTGACCATGAGTCAGGTCAGGAGCTTTAAGAACTGATTCTACTGACCATATTAAAAACATCTAAAGATTTATCATGCTTTGAAAACCTTGCTTCCTTACCACTGAACATTTAAGCTATTTTCAAATTTAAGAATCATTATGCACCTATTAAACTAGTAAAACAATTATTTCATTACTTTAGAAGCAGCTACATGTGCATATTGTTGAGTATTCCATAAAATGATCCAGTTTTTCAAGAGAATAATCTAGTAATATTTAAGCACTATAAAATTATTTCTAACCCTTGACCTGATAATTTCACTTCTGAGAATATACTCAAAGGGAAAAAAAGCTAAAAAGAAAAGAATTTGTACTTAGCTGCCCTTACAAATGCTATTTATAGAAACTGGAAGCAATTCAAATGCCAAGATATTGAAGCTTGGCTTAATGCTCATTGTGTATTTACATTTTAGAATATTATGTCAATATTAAAAACGACAGATATGGAAACCCTGTTAAGGTATAGATAAGTGGGTATGTACAAAATAATAATTGGAAAGGGGCGAGGTCTTATGCATTTGTGATGATAATTACATAAAACATAGGCTTGTATTTGTAGAATGAATTGACAAAAATGAGATGAAAATTGGTGGTTTCAATATTCATCAAAGAATCATAGTCATTCAATGGTTATAGTAAACAAGAAGGATTCACTATATCATTGTAGGGCCTAGTGCAAAATGAAAATTCCAAGAACCTTGTTCAAATCTTGTTCAAGAACCTTGACTGGAGCAGCCAACACCATTTGCTCTTCACATGTGAGAACACTAAGCTCACCACTTTTGTCTCTGTCCAGAAACCTCAGAAGCACCACCATCATGCTGAGATTCTATCTCTGAGCTTGTGTTAGTGATGAGGCCACTAATACTGGGAGACTGATATTGGGAGGGCGTGGAAACAAAATATGGGCCATTTGTCTCTAGGCCTTGCTTGAGTCCCCCACTGCACTTCATCCCTTCTTCTAGCCATTCATCTACAGGTATTTACTCATTATTATGTACTAGGTGTTGAATTCAGTGATAGGAACACAGAGGGCAAAAGAACTTACAGTAAATAAAGAAAGAGATGTAACAGCTTTGGGATAAACACTGTAGAAGAGTTGTGGTGGTGGGTAGAAGGCCTTTTGAAGTCACTGACTGGCACTTGGATACTGACAAGTGTACACCTTGATGAAGATGAAGGGCAATGAAGGTAGAAGAGACTGCATATTTTGGAAAACTCAAGTGAGGACAGTGTGTGTGGATCTGCAAGTAATGGCTTTTTGGATCTGAGTAGGTTATAAGGGTATGAGTCAACTAAAGTTCTGAGTCCTTGAGTGGGGAAATGTTCCCATGGTAGGCACTTCCCATTTTCCATTTATTCAGCTGATATTGTTACTCTTCAGCACATTGTTTCAACCTAAGGACTTTAAGAAGATGGACACTAACATCTCTTGTGGCTTCATGCCATCTCAGGTTTGATCAGCATGTCATCAATTGCCTCATCCAAAGGGCCACCAAGAATGCTGATCAGGACAGGACCAACATGGGCACCATGCAGCCTCCATGACTCTGCTTTCTGGAAACTTCTTGAGGTTGTCCACACGATGTTGTGAGAGGCTCTGCTGAGTATCTTTCTGACACCAGAGGTGCCGATTCATCACATAAGAACCTTGTTGGCTGGGTTTTCACTGCTTCTATTTAGTTCCTAGCTTCTTAGAGTTTTAAAAGCTCACAGATATCATAGCTGATGAGAGAAAGTGGGGATTGTCCACTGTAAGATTCAGCCAGTGGAGTGCCCGGATCCCTCTCCTCACCTATAATACATCTTGGTCCTGGCCACATAGCACACCCATCTCTGATCCTCAGTAGTACAAAATTTCCTCAGTGTGGGAAGCTCTGGGTTTCCTAGGACTCCGTCATGACCTTGATCACTGACTTATGACTTTGGCCAATGATTTCCTCCTATGGAGCTCATGTCCAGGAAAGATGGGACTGGATGATGGCTATGGAGAGTGGTACCGGATGATGGCAATAGAAAGCTGGAACCAGATGGTGGCTATGGAAAGCTGGACCCTATGGTGACTAGGGACTGGATGATTGATGGCTACGAAACTATTTCATTCTCTTGGGTCTTTTGCATTTTGTTCTTCATTCACCTTTGGAGACTACATTTGCTACTTAGTTTTAACTATTAGTAGAATTTTCTCCCTTGCTTATATAAAAGCAATTATAAAAGAAAATATTTGAATATTGTAAATATTAGAAAGTGCTTATAAATAAAAAGATAAATATAAAAATTCAAATTATGATTTTGAAATATTTTAAAATATTTCAAAAAATATTTGAAGTAAAGTAAATTACTAATCCCTAAAGAATCATTATTAAAAATCTGAGCTAAGCATCTGAAGTAAGTTTCTATCTATGTAGAGATTCATAGGTGGGAAGTACATAGATGGGTACAATAAGATGGAGAAAAATGATTTTATCAAAAAGAAATCTATCCTGCAATATTTCTTTAAGATGTATTAAATTTAACTTAACTAGAACTTTAAATAATTTAAATAATCCATTAAGAAACTCAGGATATGGGGCTGGGGATTTAGCTCAGTGGTAGAGCGCTTACCTAGGAAGCGCAAGGCCCTGGGTTCGGTCCCCAGCTCCGGAAAAAAAAGAACCAAAAAAAAAAAAAAAAAAAAGAAACTCAGGATATGACAAAGAACTTCTGAACATCAGATAGATTTTTTTTTTTAAATAAGAAATGTTGGTTCGGGCTGGAGAGATGGCTCAGCGGTTAAGAGCACTGACTGCTCTTCCAGAGGTCCTGAGTTCAATTCCCAGGAACCACATGGTGGCTCACAACCATCTATAATGGGATCCGATGCCCTCTTCTGGTGTGTCTGAAGACAGCGACAGTGTACTCACATACATAAAATAAAAAAATCTTAAAAAAAAAAGAAATGTTGGTTCTAGCTATATCATTTCTGAGCATATACCCAAAAGATGCTCCAACATATAATAAGGACACGTGCTCCACTATGTTCATAGCAGCCTTATTTATAATAGCCAGAATCTTTAAAGAGCCCAGATGTTCTTCAATAGAGGAATGGATACAGAAAATGTGGTACATCTACACACTGGAGTACTACTCAGCTATTAAAAACAATGACTTCATGAAATTCTTAGGCAAATGGATGGTACTAGATAATATCATTCCAAGTGAGGTAAGCCAGTCACAAAAGAACACACATGGTATGCACTCACTGATAAATGGATTTTAGTCCAAAAGCTTGGAATACCCACAATACAATTCACAGACCATATGAAGTCAAGAAGAAGGAAGACCAAAATGTGAATGATCCAGTCCTTCTTAGAAGGGGGGACAACATACTCACAGGAGGAAATACAGGGACAAAGAGTGGAGCAGGGACTGAAGAAAAGGTCATTCAAAGACTGCCCCACCTGGGGATCCAGCCCATATGCAGCCACCAAACCCGGTCACTATTGCTGATGTCAAGAAGTGCTTGCTGACAGGAGCCTGGTATAGCTGTCTTCTGAGAGGCTCTGCCAGAGCCCTACTGATACAGATGAGGATGCTTGAAGCTAACCATTAGACCCCAATGGAGGAGTGAGAGAAAGGACTGAAGGAGCTGAAGGGATTTGCAATAGCATAGGAAGAACAACTATATATATTAACAAACAAGACACCCCCGCACCCAGAGCTCCCAGGGACTAAACCACCAACCAAAGAGTACACATGAAGGAACCCATGACTTCAGCCGCATATGTAGCAGAGGATGGCATTGTCTGGCATCAATAGGAGGAGAAGCCCTTGGTATTGTGAAAGCTCGATGTCACAGTGTAGGAGAATGCCAGGGTGTTGAGGAAGGGGGAGCACCCTCATCGAAGTAGGGGGATGGGGAATGGGAGAGGGGGATCTGGGAAAGGGGATAATATTTGAAATATAAATAGAATATATAATGTATAATATCCAATAGAAAAGAGAAATGTTGGTTCTTAAGATAACCTGTAAAATTAAGAAAAATAAAATGATTAAGAAGATGGAATAAAAGTTTCAAGCAGGATTTTAGGTTTAGACACTTGTTAAAAAATATGAAGAAATTGCCATGTTGTTATTTTCCCTTCCACATTACAAGATTTACTCAATGTGTTAGTTTGGTGCTGCTGAACTTAATTACATGCTTCTTTTGTTCTCTGGCTATAATTCTTAATTGTTTAGTCCATGGGCTGTGGACTACTGTGAAATGCTCACTGACAGTGGTTACTTAACCACAACGCCGCTCTTTGAACTATTTTGATTTACTATTTGGTGGTAAGATTATTGTCACAGGTTGGTTGTTTCTTTTTTGAGAAAGGCCCCTAATTTTGTACGCATGATGATATCACTTGGAGGTATGGCATATCTAGGTCTATTTTGTTTGTTTGAGATAGAGTTTCTCTATGTAGCCTATGCTGCTTGTCTTGGAGCTCCCTCTGTAGACCAGGCTGGCCTTGAACTCAGAGATCTGTCTACCTCTGCTTTCCAAGTGCTAAGATGCCTGGTTTTCTTGATGATGCTTTTCGTCTCTTTGCGGCCATCCTGCTCTGTCTGTGGGACTGAGTGTAGGCAAGGAGAAGCCTGTTTTTCCCTTTTGATAGTCTGAATATTCAAAGTTACTGTAACCTAAACTGACCTCTCCCTGCCCCCAATCCCTGTGCCCCTCACAGTCTTTTCACACCTCATTTTTAGTCCTTAAGCAAAGTCAACTACCCTACCTTCAAAATACAGCAAATCGAGGTCCCCTCCCCCGCATCTCTTCCATTGTTTGTGTCAGCACAAGTCATCACTGCACTTGTCTTTTGCACAATTTTTTTCTGTACCTATTTTTACTAAATGTTGTTATTTTAGTTGTACATGTTTTGGGGGTGTGTGTGTTAATTTCATATGTGTACACAGCATGAGGAAACCACATCAGGGCAATTGGCATTTTCATCATTTGAACATTTATGGGGTTACATCAGGGAAATTAGCATTTTCACCTCTGTGAGCATTTATGGGATCATTTGGAACTAAGAGGGAGGCAGTTGCATGAAGAAACAACTGATAGAATGGAAGAAAAAAATGTAGCAGCCATTCATGTGACACAGATTTAATGTCTAGAATATGTAAAGGATAGGAAATAATCAATAACAAAAAACCCCAATAATATCTCAGACTCCTGTGATTGCTGCCTAGCTAATTTCTTGCTTCTGTTTGGCACTGTTCTATCCCGTCCTACCAAAAAAAAAATACCATTTTAAAAAATTGAACTGTATCATTGTCTGGCCTGAAGCCTCTCATAGTTCCCATCCCATTTAAAATAAATATATTCCCTGAGACCAGAGATTGTCCTACCCAGGTGACACCTCTGACATCATTTCTGCCAGCCACCAGCCAATTACTCGATGTGCCTTGACCATGTTTCGTTGATCCTTGAAACAGCATGCAGCATCCCAACTTAGGGTTTTTCTTTTCTTACTTAGTTTTCAGAGTACTCTATCCTCCAGCTGTTTGGTTTTGGGACCCCAGACAAGGGACTGAGGCTATATTTTACATAGCAAAGCAGACCTGGCCTCCAGGTTCTCCCAGCATTCCTCAGTCATACCGTACATGGCATACCCTGAACTTTCCAGCCCAGGGCTGGGCTGCCCTTCCCCCAGAGGCTCCTCCCTATATAATCCAGACCTTTTGGCCTTTCCCTCCTTTTTTCTTCTCCCCTTCTCACTCTGTGCACAAATGCCCTTTCTCTCTTTCTCTCCCCCTCCCTGGCCCTCCATCCCCTTTCCCCATGGAGACTTCCCTGGCCTTGGTTCTTGGGGCCAGTAAACTAGCCCACCAGAGAGCAGCTTTCTAATAAAACTTCCTTAAATGTAATCTAATCTGCTTTAAATTGGCTCATTTCACTGGCAGTGGAGAAATAACCTATCAGTTGCTTCCTTCTCATTTCCTTCAGACGTGGGTTGCAAAGTGTCCCCATCCAGGAGACTTTTTCTAACCACCTCTACAGTAGGAAATAAACCTCTGTTAGGATACTTCCTCTGAACATGGTGTATTAGTGCTCCTCATCACTTAGATTGTGGAGATTGATGCTTCCGATGCCTCTTTCCTCCATTCCTCTCACTGGAAAGATGCTCTGGATTAAGAACTTTGCTCTGAGCTGGGTGGTAGGTGACACATGCCTTTAATTCCAGTACTGCTGAGGCAGGGGCAGGGGCAGGGGCAGGGGCAGGGGCAGGGGCAGGGGCAGGGGCAGGGGCAGGGGCAGGGGCAGGGGCAGGGGCAGGGGCAGGGGCAGGGGCTGAGGCAGGGGCAGGGGCAGGGGCAGGGGCAGGGGCAGGGGCAGGGGCAGGGGCAGGGGCAGGGGCAGAGGCAGAGGCAGAGGCAGAGGCAGAGGCATCTCTGAGTTTGAAATCAGCCTGTTTTACTGAGTGAGTTCCAGGACAGCCAGGGCTACACAGAGAAACCCTGTCTCTGTGCAAAACCAAAACAAATGAACAAACAAAACAAAACAACAACAATAACAACAACCACCTTTGCTCTGTTCATTACTTTGAAGCAACTCACATCTAGCATGGGCAAGCGGTTAACAACTTAACTAGGAAGTCATCAGTTTTCACATCATATGTAGCTTATTTCTTTTCTAATAGCCTATGATTCTTTATCCTTAAAGTTCAATACTTTCAGTAGAACATCTACTTATAGGTTGCTCTTCATACATTCTCAATTCCTGGAATGCTATGCCCCTTTGCTGTTACTGCTTTTTGATATGCAAGACTTTTCGGGAAAGTTTTATTTTACTGTCTTTAAGTTTTCTATATCAGTTTTACTATCTATTCTCTCTGCACATGGTGATGATACTTTGTCTTTGGGTATTTTTGTTTATTATATTTTAATATTTATTTTCCTCTCTTATTTCATAATTTCCACTGTCCTGACTGACATCTTCTTGAAAGCATTTAAACAGCTCACTTGTTATTTAGTTATTTATCTTTGGTTAATTTATATTTTCAGTATTTAAAAATTAAAATAGATTGTTAGTATATGTTACTTTTATAAAACAAAATATTATGGCATGTATATCCAACAGACTTCGATCCTATTTACTCATCCTTCACTCTCTTATCTCTTCGCCTTCCAAATAGGCCCCCTTTGATTTCATGCCCCTCACCCAGTCTAGATTTTGCATATAAGAAAATATGCAGCATTTGTCTTTTGGAGCCTGACTCATTTCACTTACCAGACTGCTTCCACTTCTCTCTGATTTAGTTCTCTTTTCACCTTTCCTGATGAATTCTGACCAATGCCAAGCCGGCCTATCAGCCTGAATCATCCCCTTTGGTCCAATCTCTGTAGCTAGTTCCTCCCAAGGCTCACACCTCTATTCTCTGCGAGGGATTGTTCCCTGTTCCTTCGTTCGCTGCTTTCCAGAAAAATAAGCGAAGAGATCTGTTATAAAGGTTTTGGGCCCTGACTGCTTTTGCTTAGCAAAATGCACTTGCGATTCATTGACGTCACTGTGTGTATGTACAGAGTCCACTCCGCTTTACTGCTGAACGCACTAACTTGCTCATTCGGCAATTGGCTGAAGGATACGTGAGCTGTTCCCAGCTCACAGTGATTACAAATAAAGCACCTGTAATTATTCACACAGTGGTCTGCGTGAACATTTACATTTTTATTTCTCTTGGGGAAATATCCAAGGGTGGGGTTACAAGGCTACCTGTATGCTTGCCTTTATAGGAAATGATTATTTTCCGAGTGGCTGCATAGTCTGCCGTCAGCATAGGGACCCGTTGTTTCTCAGCGGCAGCTCTTGAGATTGTCAGAATCTTTTATACTCTTCTGATAGGTGTGTGGTGGTGTTTCATATGTAGTCTTAATGTGCATCTCTCCTAAGGTAATCGATCACGTTTTCATGGGATTCTTTTCCATTCACACACACACACACACACACACACACACACACACACACACACACACACACACAGACAGACACATACACATACGTGCATGTGTGTGTGTGTGTGTGTGTGTGTGTGCGCGTGTGCAGTAGAGTCTGTTCAAATGTTTTCCCCATTTTTGGACTATGTTGCTCTTACTATCAAGTTTTGAGAGTTAAAAAATGCGAACTAGACATAGTCCTTTGACAGACACACAGTTTGAAAGTGTTTCTCCTGGCATGTGGTCTGTCTTTTCAGTCTCAGCCATCTCGTTCGTTCATGGAGCAAACAGTTTTCATTTCAGCAGAGTTCAACTCACCAGCTTCACGATATGGAGCGTGCTTTTAGCACTTCTGAGCTCTGAGCGCTTTGTGACAGACACTTTGTGACTTTTCTCCTTAGTCTCCTCTCGTAAGTTTTATGGCTCTGTTTGACCTTTGGGGTTATGATTAACTTTGAGTCCGTTTTCACATATGGTGTGAGTGTTCGTGAACATTCTGATAGCTTGCTGTGTAGAGCTTGGGGGTGGTGCAGAAGTCTGTCTAAAGTCAGGCCAGAGGGGAAGGCAGATATCCCTGATCAAACAGCCTAGGGATAAGAGCAGGTGTTGGACTCAGTAGGTGGGAATGAGGCAATCAGTGTCTCTAGAAAGCCTCAGGAAGGCCAGGGCTTGCACAGGTATAAGCAAAGGGCACAGAGAAATGTTTATCCAGGAAAACAGCTGTGGAAGGTGTGAGGTCTGGTGGGAGAAAGACTGGCTATTAACAGGGTGAAAGTTGGAGAATCGTAACAAGAGTGGTAATAGCTGGCCTCTATTGAGCAATGACCTGTACCAGACAGTTAGCATATAGATAATTTTTAATTTTTTATAGCTATCTGTCAAGGGGAGGCGAACAGTATCATCTTTTTCATACAGATGAGAGGGCTGGTGCTCTGTCCACTCCTTCGAGCTGTCTTCTATCACTTGAGGATCTGGTGATAAGACATAGAGGCATACAAGGGGCAAGGAGCGAGAAGGGTAGACTCAGGCTAGAGGAATCCAAGGATCTATGAAACAGCGTCTGTAACTTCTAACACACGGCCAAAGTAGAGGCTACAGTTTGGACAAAATGACCCCGACAGGCACTACAGGACGTCTCATTGGCTCAGCTCTGATGGAGACATTTGTGTCTGCTGTTCTGGATGTTTCCTTCCAGGGTAGACTTGGCATTATTAGTCCAATCCCAGCCTGAAAGACCGTCTGGCCAACTAGGTGACCAAAGACCAAGTTTGTGCCTGCCAGGTGGTTACCTACATGTCCCCCTGGCATCTCAGGCGGGCCACAGCCAACAGAAAACAGTTCTTTGTTAACTGTTTGCTACTCTGAGGCATATCCAGGGCCTTGGCAGGAGACAGGAAGCATCCCCAGAGACTGGGGCAGGAGTCTGGAGCCTGAGGAGAAGGATTTTTGACAAAGGACAGCAGTTCTCAACCATTTTGCTGCTCTCTGCGTAAAGATTTTCTTCACTCTGCCAAATATGGGGCCTCTCTGGCCTAGGTCACTGAGCTATTCTTGGAAGGTGGGCAGTGTGCCCGTGTTCCAGGCGGGCACCATTCTTGCTCTGTAAATAAATGCAGTGCAGCCATAGCCCACACCCCTGAGACCCACAGCCCAGCATGCCTCCAGGTAGGGCTCCTGGAGCTCCCACGAGAGCTAGAGGCATGGAACCTAGTATGCATCGTGGGCAACCTCTGAGTAGTACTTTGGAAGCAGTGAACAAAGGAGTCTCAGGCAACCCTGTCACCTGGCCTTAGTTTCTGAAGGGGGAAGGGTCCAGGTGATGGAGTTCGTGCCTGTGCAGATCAGGATAACTGAAAAATTGTTAATAACCCAATATCTAACCTTCAACTTAGATACTGAGGATAGCTCTAAGGCTGGGGTGGGGGTCGTCCTTTCTAGGTCCAGAGAGAAAAAAGCCCAGGGAAGGAAGTGGGCAGGAGAGGAGAGACCAATCGGGTTACGCGTGTCCATAAGTTCAGTTAGAGTCTGGACAGATGCAAATATCACATCCAAAACCTGTATCCTGAGGTGAGGGCCAGCAGTGTTGTGGTGAAAGGCAGCCCCAGCTCCCGCTCATGATGAAGTGAGTCAACAAAATAATCTGAGTTTCAGTTTTTTCTGCTGTCAAGTTTCAAGGTTACTGGGAGGAGTCATAGGTTTATGAGATATACACAGCACAGTGCCTGGCGTACAGAGAATGTTTCATAATTACAGCTGCAATCATCTTTGTTATCATCATTTGATACTCCTATTAGTGCATCGGGAGTGAGAATACCCAGATTTGAGGCTACTTCTGACATCTAAATATTAGGCAGCCATAGTAAATGTACTTGACTGTCATAAGCCTAACAGGTTAATAGTAATAGTGATGATGATGATGATGGTGATGATGATAATGATGATGACAGTGATAATTTCAGAACAATTTTAGAATATCCAAGTGACTAAATCCTTACCACTCAAGCATAGTGTAGGCTCCAGGTACAAATATTTAATCAGAATGAGAAAACTTTCTCTGTGCTTAAGAAGATCAGTTAAGGATTTCTCATACAGAGCAGTGCTTTCTAACATGGCTGGAGGTCAATTCATGGGTTTTATTACCTCAGGAGATGGTGTGGCTTAGAGCCTCATTTTGGAGTATTTCAGAGTCCAGAAAAGAAATCCAACCAAGCCAGCTTGAGGAGACAAGGGCGCTTCAGGGCAGTGGAGCGGGTGCAGCGGGATACAGATAATTCCGTGTTGTTTTTCGCGGACCGACTCTGCATCGCTCTTTCTCTCTTTTCCATTACGTTGGTGTCTCTCGCAGACAGACTCTTTCCCTGTGGCTGCAAAGGCAACTGCTGTTGGCACTGGATTTGCAACATCCCACAGCTCCCACAGCTTGCTACAGAGCAAAGAACAACACTTTCTTTCCCAGGAGACTAGCTCACACATCTCACTCTCTGAAAACAATTGTTTGGGTCACATGACCACCTCTAAACCAAGGAATAGATTGGCTCTAGGTCCCAAGCCCAGCACTATGGCAGGACCCTTAAGGCCCTTTAATTGACAGCCCCAGTGTACTCAGGAGTGAGGGACTATTCCCATAAAGCAACAACCATGTGCAGTTACCAGAAGGGAGCAGGTTTGCTGGGCAGGCAAATGCAGTTGCTGTCGGCTAGAGTTAAAAATATGCTCTAGGTAAATCCCTGGGTGATCTAATGCATCATCTTAATGGGCTATTCGGGGGAGTGGGGAATGCTTAGAAGATTTCATTGCATGTTCACTCCATGCCTTGGCAGGATTTATGGACTCGGTCTCCATTGTATTGCTTTGTGTTTTGTATGTGGCCTGCCCTTTAATGGTTCCTTTGTCTACCTTCACCCTCACAACCTCCTCCTGCTTTCAAGGATACCTTAAAGGCTCAAGTTCAGGGAACTTGATGGTCCAAGACTGAAAACCATAGCCTGCTTAAATGAGTCATGGGGGTGGATAGAATGGCATATGGAAAGCCCTGAAAAGATCTCTGGGCTCGAGATTGGAAGTCAAGGGTCTCTGCTGGCTCATAGCCTTCACAGCTGCATGACTTTGGACACACCACCACCCTTGGCATCCCCTTTGCTAAAAGAGGGGCTAGGCTAGATGGTCTCTGACGTCTCTTCCACTGCTGACATTCTGGGAATCTGTGAATGTTATTAAATTCATGAATCGGCTTCTTTGCCTGGAACAAGTCAGCTTAAAATACATGCAAATTGCACTAAGTATAGCTGTTCCCCTGCTGAGGCGGCAGCCTGGCATATTTACATAGTTTGAAATTGGCTGCTGCATGCACAGGGTGGGGGTGCAGTAACAGGCTCCAGGCTGGGCCAGCAGCAGCCACCTTAACCCAAGTGAGGTCCTCTACCTTTCTCAGCCTGGAGTTTGGATACTTGCTGCTAGCAAGGAGGAGGAGGACAGACAGACCCCCTGGCATCCTGTCTTGGCGTTCCCAACCTATTGTCTTATTTAAGCCTCACTGCAGCCGTTGCTTAATAAGTCAAACTGATCCATGTTGCCAGTGAGAAATCCCAAGGTTGTAGCTTGCCCAGGACTACACTACTGGTCCACCTTGAGTTTGAAATGTAGGTCTGGCTTCTTCCAAAACCCCAGTTCTTCCCATCAGTTGTTTCCTTTTCGCATACCCAAGCTTAGCCAAGGATGAAGCTCTCCTGCTAGACTCTTGTTGGCTAGCAGAAGTCTTTATGCCTTCAACAAACACTCAACAAGTGTCTCTTCTGTGCTAGGCTCTATACTAGGGACTCTATAGGAATCAATAAGGTCCTCTTGGAGCTTATATTCTGGTGGGAGAGTCAGAAAATAAACAGGCGAATAAATACATGGAACAGATTGTGGGTTGTGATGAATGTTCAGAAGAAAATAAACAGAGAACAGTTGCCAAGAACACGGAGTTCTTATATGGAAAGGCTGTTTAGGAAAGACCTGCCTGCAATGGTGGCATCTGAGCCGAGGGCAGAAGGTTGTCAGTGATGAAGGTGACATCAGTACCTCTTAGCTGTGCCACCTTCAGTGACTCACTCTGTGTTACAGTCCCTTCAGCTTTGTGCACAAGGCCTCTCACACAGCGACTGACACGTTAAATCTGCCCACTATTTGCTATTGTCATTGTGCTCTCTGACCTGACCTAGGCCTGGCACTTGTATTATTTATGGCAATGCAGCTGCCTGATTGATTACTCCATCTACGGTCAACTCCAAAGATTCCTAAGCCTGGTAGGGCGTAGGCGCCAGGCTAGGAGTCAGAGCCTAAGTTCCCATGTTAGCGCTGCTTTTTGAAGGGAACATACAGGATCTCAGGACCATCTATCAGGTAAACTATGCCTCCCAGGATGGCTGTGACACATTAGGACACGACAAGGCTTTGGAACCCTTTGCTTATATCAGTCTCTCCATACGTTTACATATGTTGCATTGACAAGGTTCTTTGTATCCTTGAACCCCTTGCGTCATCTGCAGGAGGGAATAATGGTCCAGACCTCTCTGCTCCTGCAAGGTTCAGACTATATTGAGAATGCGAGAGCCCCTGTGGAGGGTGGAAACAAGACTGCAAGATTCTTTTTTCTTCCCTGAAAGAATCATAAAGATTCATTCATTCATTCATTCATTCATTCATTCATTCATTTGACAGTGTTTCTCCATGTAGCCCTAGCTATGTTGGATCTTGCTCTGTAGATCAGGCTGGCCTTGAACTCACAGAGATCCACCTGCCTCCTCCTACTGGATAAGATTAAAGGCGTGTGCTATCATCGCTCAGCATGACAAGAGACTGCGAGGTTCCTTTTAGTCTTCATCTTTACCTCCTTCCTGCTGGCAGCGGTAGAACTGGCTGGGACTGCTCTGACAGTCAGTAGGGACCTCTGGAGATCAGAGGGTAGCTAGCTATATTATCTGTGGGCTATTGCTGGGTCTCCTAAGGTAAAAGAAGGGAATCTAGTCTCATGAGCCACCGAGTGGAGTCAAACGATGCTTGCTGGAGTCAGTGTTCCAGAACATTAATCCAGAGGAAACTGGACTTGGGTTTGTACTGTGTCCAGTCTCTGTAGAATTGGAGGGAACAGAGGAAGATGCAGGGTCCTGTCAGTGAATCTTCACACTAGCGCTTCACAGGTAGGATGGCCCAGTTTCACAGAGGGAAGGAACTGGCTCAACCTCACTCAGCTAGCTTGAAAATAAATCTAAATCTACATCTGATGTGGAAATATTGCAGTCCCACTGGCTTTTCAGAGAAGTCTCTGGATCAGCACATCTCCAGCTCTTCAGTCTTTAAGGGAAGAAGCTGAGGTAGAAATGGCCGATGGTCACACTTCAGTCCTATCAGAAGAGTGTGACAGTGTCTTAGTTAGGGTTTCTACTGCTATGATAAAACATCATGATGAGGGGACTGGAGAGATGATTCAGGGATTAAGAGCCCTGTCTGCTCTTCCAGAGGACTTGGGTTTGATTCCCAGCACCCATGTTGTGGTCACAACTGTGTCTAAACCCATTTACAGGAATATGTTATGGTTTCTGTTAGTCTATTCAGGTACTGCGTGCTTGTGGTACACAGACATGCTTACAGGCAAAACACCATACAAGCAATAAAGAATTAAAAAGAAAAAACAAAACTACCATGATCAAAATCAACTTGAGTGAAGGAATGTTTCATTTCACTTCACAGAGTGAAGTCCATCACTGAGGGCATAAACTCAGAGCAGGAACCTGGAGGCAGAAACTGAAACACAAGCCATGGAGGAAAACTGCTTACTGGCTCGATTGCTCCCTACAGTATTTTTTAAAAATAGTGCCCAGGACTCTAAGATCAGGAATGGTTCTGTCAAAAGTGGGTTGGATCTTACTACATCAATGGAGAAAACACACCACAGGATTATCTAGAGGTAGGGGCATTTTCTCTGTTGACGTTTCTCTCTCAAAATGGCTCTGGTTTGTGTCAACTTGACATCTAAACACATCACTGTTAAACTTTAACCCCTCCTCTCTTATTAATCTCCAATATCTCACATTAATATTAAAATCACAACAAAACATTCTGACTTTTCCAAGTCCCATGGTCTTAAAAAAATTCAAACCCTTTAAAAGTTCAGTCTCTTTAAAACATTCAAAGTCTTTCTAAAATATCAAAGTCTCTTAACTGAACTCCTGTCAAATCAAAAGTAAGTTAAATACTTTCATATTCCAAGAAAAAAGAAAACAGGGAACAATCACAATCTGAACAAAGCAAAACAAAATTCCAGTGGTGTGAATAAATTAGTGTCTAGTGCTAGGATTCACCCCTAATTCTCTGGGCTCCAAAGAAATTAGACAGTCACATTTCTCTGGCTCTGCCATTCACAGCACATGGCACTTGGCTCAGGCTGGTTTCACTCCACACATGATGCTGTCCTTGGTAGTCATCCCATGGTACCAGCATCTCTAAAACATTAAACTCTCTATTGCAATTGGGCTGCATCGTCACCTGTCCTTCTGGGATGTCCTCAGGGACTCTGATCCCTGATCCTGTTACATGGTGCCAAGCCTCAACTTTTCTTCATGACCTCTTCAATTCTTGGGCTTCTACTTTAACAGCACAAAGTACAGCCTTGGCCCTCTCTGGATCACAGATTCTGTGTGCTAATCTTGAGGGAATAGATTTATGATCCAAGAGCCAAGATTCATGATTCTCAATGATGCTGGTCTCTTTTTAATCACTGTTAATTTCTTAGTTCCAGCTAACGAGCATCCAACTGTCCTAGTAAAGTAAAGGTTTCACTTAAGTGGTGCTATTCTCTTGTTAATCATGGCTGATTCTTCAGCCCCAGCAGACCAGAAAAATAGTTTCTTAATTCAAAATGTTAAACAGCTCCAATAGAGTCTTTAAGGGACTCAGAAAACTTCCCTCTGCAACTTCATAAGCCAGACCTCCATCATCTGTGCAGCCCTCAACATTATTCTCCAAGTTCCCACAAAACACATTAAGCTCTGAACATCCAGTGGGGAGCAAGACAATAAGCAGCATTCCTCCAAATCCAAATGCCTCCACAATCGTCCCCCTAATACATGGCTGTGTCTGTCTCACCCTATTCCTGGTACAAATTCTCTCTTAGGGTTTTTATTGCTGTGGCAAAACACCATATCTAAAATAACTTAGGGAAGAGGGAGTTTTTGTCTCTTTTTTTTAAACCTCACATATCACTGTGAGTCCATCACTAAAAGAAGTGAGGGTAGGAGATCAGAGTTGGAACCTGGAGGCAGGAACTGAAACAGAAGCGATGGAGGAATGCTGTTTACTGACTTACTCCTCATGGGTTACTCAGCCTGCTTTCTTATAGCCAGGATCATCAGCCCATGGGTGGCACCACCTAAAGTGAGCTGGGTCCTACCACATCAGAAAAGAAAAGGCACCCTAGGCTTGCTTATAGGCTAATCTGGTTGAGGCATTTTCTCAGTCGAGGTTCTCTCTTCCAAAATGACTCTGGATTGTATGAAGTTGACATAACGCTAGCAAGCACGGATTGTTACCTAGCTCAAGGTTCCACACAGCATTTTATAGTTGGATGAAGCCTTGTTTGAAGCTCATTTTCTCACTTTGTTTAAGAGAATAGGATACCCACTGTATGCATTGGCCATATACTGAATGTGTTTGAAAGAGTAGAGTACGTTGTGTGTGCATCACAGGGCATCCTGGAGCAGGAAGCATTGCAGGTCCCTGTCTGGGAAGGGTTGACACATCTAACTTATTTTGTCATCTGGCAAGCTAAGGGAGATACTGCAGGTTGTCATATGATTTGGCTCATATATCAAAGTCCAGAACCTGAGCCTATGCCAATCTCAGGAGGTGGTGAAACTTTTAGAAAGTAGGGCCTAGTGGGAGGAAAGTATATCATTGAAAAGAGTGCTCCTGAAGATCAGATCAAGATCTTCCCCTCCCTCTTTACTTTCTTGCTAACTGTGAGTTGAGTAATTTCCTCAGCTGCACATTTCTGCCACGATGTATTGTGTTGCTCCAAGTTCAAAGTGACATCTCCAAGTAATCTTGGATTGAAACCTCTGAAACCATGAGCCCAAGCTCCCCACTCTTCCAGGTAGGTTGGTTTTCTAGATGTTTTATCATCTGTGCAGAGACCTGACTAGTGCAGAAAGGAGAAGGAAAGATGGAGGAAAATAAGGAGAAGTACTGATCAGGGTCTACTACTGGAAAAGCAGACACTGAGACCAGGAAAGGGGTTCTGAGAATAGGGGGGCATGTGTATAAGCCATGGAAAATAGTGACAGCCATGAACTGGGGGCCCAGCATTCCGGGCCCTTATCCTCATTTTCAACTTCAATCTGTGCTGCTGGCCTCAGACCTCTTGTTCATATGAGTCAGGCAAGTTCAAAGGACTCTGTCTCTTCATGTTCCATTTCTTCATACCTCTGCCAGCTCACTTAAGACACAAGAATAGTTTTACAACTGGATAGAAACAGGAGATATGAATTGTCTTTAGGGAGTCCCAGAGGAAGGCCATAGACATGGTAAAGGAACTGTGGCTGGAAAAAAATGCATGACACTTAGCCTAGGAGAGGATCTATGGGCCACTTGTGGCCCCATTTTGGAGCTCGGGAAAGATGCAATGTCTCAACATGCTCTCTCTGGGAACAGTGATGGGAGGACCCCCATGTAGGTGTCCTATAATACAGACTGGAATCTTCTGTCTTCCTCTTCCTACCTGATCCTGGTATGCTGGGCTTCTACAGTCTGCAGTTTCCCTTCTAGTCAGGTCCTTCAACACACTATGATCATGCTGAATCCTTCTAGGAGCCCCAGGTACCTCAGTGCTGTCTTCTCTGAACTCTCTGCCCTGTTCCCCTGGTCTAGAAATAGGTATCTTGTTGAGTTTCCGAGCACTCAGAAATTCTTCAGTGCTTGGAGCTCCTTCACCCTAACCCTACATCTCAGTTAGTCCCAGATGAGTCAGGTCCACTATTCCTTTTCCTTTCCCAGGAATTTTAGATGTTCTAGTTTCAGTAGACTCAGACTACAAGTATCATGTCATGTCATTTGTGTTCAATTGACTAGATTTAGAGCCACCACAGAAACACATCTCTAGGTGTGCCTGTCAGGATGTTTGTAGAGAGGTTTAGTTGAAGAGGAAAGACCCATCTTGAAGGTGGGTGACCCCATCCCAAGGGTTAGGATCCTGTAGCATAGGGGAGGGGGATGGAGAAAGTGAGTTGAGCACCAGCATTTGATTGTCTTTGCTTCCTGATCATGGATTCAAAGTGAGCAGCTGTCTTAGGCTCCTGCCACACCCAACCTTCCCACTATGACTGATTGTACTCACAATCTGTGAGCCAAAATAAACCCTTCTTTTCATCAGGCATTTTGTCATAGTAACAAGAAAAGCAACTAATATAGTGTCCTAGATCAGCCTTCAGTTAGAATGGAACCTTGTCGGGCTTTGAGTGGCCAGTGACAAGACCAGTCAAGACTGCTGGATGGGGCCCAGGGAACAATGTGTGAGCCTAACTCCCTCTGACAAGTCCAGGAACTGCACCCCAGAGGCTGGCCAAGTTGAGGCCCAGGGACACTCCTGCTGGCAGGGAAGCTGGTCAGATTGATCTTATAATTAAATCAGGACTATGCCTGGCTGACCATCTGGGCTCTATCCCCATTTGGGCTTTCACTCTTGGCTTCCAAGATGGACCAGCCCTACCTCCAATCAGACAAAAGAATTATGGTGGGGCATAAAGTTGTGGTAGGATCTCATGCAAAGGGTAATCTTGATTTGGTCTGTGTCTGAGGGAAATCCCCTAAAGCTCAGCTGTCCATACCCAAGGCTGTTGAACTATAAGTGATAAGAACTTAGAAGAGTGCCTTGGGAAATTAAAGCCATCCTTGGTTTTGTCAATGTATTTATCACTAGAAAAATATGGCTCCAATATGCCAGATTCTCAGGCCCAAACCCCTGAGTCCTCCTGGATGTCTTTGATTCCCTTACACTGAACTGGTCTAGCAACAGGCCAGTTAACATTACCTTCTGTAAATATCCAGAATGTAATGATTTCTTTTGAAAATCACCTCTTGGATGGTCCCCATCTAAGCTGACATGCTTGTTCACGCCATTAGTTGTTTTTTACTCTGCTAGGTCTCCACTCTCACCCTGCTGTCTCATCTAGACATAGAGGTTTGGGGTCAAGCCCAACCAAATTTGAGAGACTGAAGAGGTGCTACAATTTCTTGCCTCACCAAAGCATAATCCAGAGTCCTGTCTTCAGCCTCCAAGGTGTCACCAGGTCCCTTTCCAATCTTCGTGATTTCTTTTTCATTTTCTTTGATCAGTATGCTCCTGCAACCCTGGCCTCAGACATACACCCTCTGCTTCCCTGGGGCCATTTCCTGGACCTGCAAAACCCTCTCTTTGTAAGTCTACAGGGCTACCCCTGATCTTTTTACAGTTTCTTTTCAGATGTTACTTTATGAAGCTTTTCCCAGTTGCCCTATATAAAAAGTGTCCCCTCCCCCTATTCTATTTCCTTTCTCTTTCTGAATTTCTCACTCATCACCCACCATAAGGCCAAGTCAAGTTCACAAGAATAGTACCTCTAATGGCATTATCTCCTGGACTATCATTCCCTATAAAGCAGGAAAGCACTGGGCTATGGTAGGTTTCATTCATGCTCATTGACTTTGTGACTAGGTCCCAGGAATTGCTGTAATTGTTAACTATGTTAACTACTGATGATTGGTCAGCTCCCTAAGAGGCGTGTTATATGAGGTCATCATCTCATATTATCCTAGAGAGGTAAGTGATGTTACCTCACTTTGTAGGTGAGGAAGTTGGAACTCAGTGAGCCCAATTACACAGGCAGAAAACCAGAGATGGCCAGTGCAGCCCTGTGGGCACAGAGATGGGTACCATGGTTTACAGGGTACTTCTTCCCCTGAGCAGAAGGTATCATTTATTGAATGGCAGCCATTGTGTTAAGTGCTTCACGTGTAACCATTGTGCTTCATGGCTGTCCCATGAAGGCGTTCTTCCTGTTCTTACCTTTGCTTATAAGCCAGGCGACTTGGTCAGATCTAAAGGAAAGGGTAGTGCAGGCAATTCCTTTATCTGCTTCTTAGACCTTGACCATGCAGAGTGAAGAGGAGACCTAGAGAAGAGGCTCAGCAGCCCCGCTCTTCTCTCTTTCTCAGGAGCTGGGGCCCAGGGGAGGAAGGCTTTTTTCAGGAACTTTTAATATAGCGATTGCTCATTCACACCTTGCAGCCTCATGAGTGCCATTGACAAAAATACCCAAGGAAGGTGATCCAGTTTCGCTGCACATTGCAATCCCCAGACGTTCTGACTCTCCCCCAAGGCATCAAGATGGTCACATTACTGAATTTTCATGGAGGCTTCCATATATCAGAGGGCTCAGGGGAATAGAGTCAATGTCTTTGGGTGGTGTTAATGCAGTATTACTGCCACCTGGGTGCTGGCCCCACCAAGGTGGTTTCATGTCCTGGGTTTCAGTGACTTCCGGATTTGAGTATTGAATATGTTTCTCGTTAGCTGTGAATGTGTGGGTATTAATGTGTCTCTCTGCATTTTTAATCCTTCGTCTAAAAATTCACATAGTGACAGTGACCTCACAGCACTGTAAGAGTTAAATGAGATTGCACAGGCAAAGTGCCCAAGCACAACACTCTGGAGTGGCTGGAGTTCTTTTAACCATGGTCAGATTTGAATCATGCTTTCAGCCAGTGTATCTAGTGTACACAACACCCTCTTACTCTTATCAGCTTTCAGAGTCACCTAGGACTTTATTTACCGTGTGTGTGTGTGTGTGTGTGTGTGTGTGTGTGTGTGTGTGTGTGTGTTAACATATGTGTGTCTCAAAATAGTTCTGTTCCCTCTTTACCTTTGAGAGAAGCAGAAGTGAGATCCACAGCTGAAGAGGAAGGAGTATTAGGAACTGTTAGGGCAGTTGTTTATGAGGGAGTGTGCTGCTAATGACATTGTCCAGGGGTCTTGGTTGGGTTTGTTTTCTCTGTCAGTTACAGAATTAAAAGGCAGGAAAATTCTCCAGTGCTACAGGGAAGTGGAGAGATTTCAAAGACCTCAGATCACACCAGACAGAATCGTAAGTTGAAGAAAGGAGTTCATTGGGGTTAAGGAAACAGAGGCACACAACAGACATATGGGGTGGGAAGTAGGGCTCAGAAAGCCAGTCTCTTCTTGAGGGCTGGGTCTCTAAAGAGTCTTCTGCCCCTAACTTAGAGTTGGTTGGTTTGAAGACAGTTTGGATGGGTAAGTGGCCCAGGACTGTTGTTCAAAGCTTCTGATCTGCTTTAAAGCATCTCTTTTTGACTCATTCAACCCATCCATCAGCAGGGGGTCTGCCAGTAGGAGTCAAAAACCTACAAAGACCTTGCTTTAAGCTGTTAGGCTTTTGTCATAAGGCAGGAGGGAGAGGAAGAAGCCATACTGGAAACTCACCACCTTTATTATGTAGTCATGGCCTCTTTCCCTATCTGTTTGCTTACCAGGGAGTCTAACCCTAATTTCACCTAAGATTTCTGGTCCCACCTAGTGCCGGAATGCTAGGCATGCCACGTCTGGATGGTAAGGTTGTGGGATGTGTAGGCAAGGTACCTGTCACCTGCTGCCTTGTACTTTACTTGACTGGGGTTTGAATTGGGTTTTGCCTCCTGAAATCGGGTGACACTTAGCTGGGGCCCTAACCTTGTTTCTGTAAGCAGTGCCAGGCAAATCATTCACCTAATACCCTTGGTGTGTGATGCTTTAGCTCAGCTTCCTGCCTGGTCTGGCTTCTTCCACTTAAAGGGGAGGAACTGCTTCTTCTGTAGGCTGGAGGCTTTCCCTGGTCCTGATGCTGTTTTACAAGGATCTGCATGGTGGGCTTAAAGCCAAAATAAGGCCTTTCACAACCTAGCCCTGCCAGGCTATGTGGGTTAGTTTGATTGTTGTCAAGGTTACTTAGCACTGATGATGTTCTCTTATTTGTCTCTAAGACATTGGATGCCCTCAGTTACAGGGAAAAAAGGCAATGGTAACAGGAGGATTCTATTGATTGCTAGGCTCATGAAGAAAGGGCTCCAGGCACACAGAGATCTGCCAGCTCTTTGGCTATGTGACCTTGGCCTAATACATCCTGAGTCTCAGTTTCCCAATATGTAAGCTGCAAACAATAACACCCTTCTTACAGGACTTGCAGGTAAATGAATGGCATGCCACTTGGGAAATACCTTTTGGAGTATATAATGCACCAAGTAAGTCCTTGGCACATACATGGCACCAAATATCCTTATTGCCAGTGTGCATTGTTTTTGTATCCTCTATGTACTGTAGAGCAGAGCAGAGAATGGAACCCAATCCTGACTCCTAGGCAACAAGATTTCTCAAGACTTAGAATCTGGGAATCTTGAGGGAATCCCTTTAGTGTTCTGATTCCTTGGGATAGGGTTGGCCGTGTGACTTCTGTAGGATTTGGCTCTGGACACTAGATGTTCTGGGATGTGTGGGGCAGGGCATTTGGAAATGGGGGCCATTTAAATCCAGTAACGTAGATCACCTGCACAGAAGGGTCCTAGATTATCATCCTATCTCTGCAGGACCAACAACATGAATAGCTTGGTAGCCATTGTGCATAGGTGGGGTAGATACTCATTCATTCGATGGATATTTGTTGTGTCTGGGTCAGCATCAGATAGTAGGTATTAAGAGATTAATGACATATGTAAGATGCCGAGGTTGGGTGAGGAGAGAAGGCGCCGTAAGTCACAGCGGCTTTCCTTCTCACATGACTATTGGCTCCTCCAAGAATCAGCAGAACAGATAGTGTAAATCTTCCATCACTCCAGACCTGGAAAGAGCCAGGTTTTCTTTAGCGCTGGCAGCCGTACAGACAGAAGATCTTCCTCCTCCTAACTCCACTACAAACCATTAAGCATCCAGGGACCTGGCCAGCGTTCAGGGTGGAACAGGTACCAGGCCAGAGAACCTTGATCTTTTCCTGATAAGGCAGTGATTTGTGGAAGCAGCTGGTTACTGACCTAAAGAGGAGTGTTGGGAGGAGGATGAGGGGTAGCCTAAGGGAACAAAAGAGAGTAATAAGCATGGTGAGAAACTCAGGGTGAGAGTGGATCAAAGAGGTTCGGACTTGGCATTTACATATCATTGAGATAGCATGAATTTCACATCAAAACACGTGCTTCTTCACAGTTAACCAGCCTGGGAACACTTCAGGTCGGGATTCTAGGGCTCAGACCCTGGCACAGCTACTGCAGAAGGACAGATTAATAATAAGAGGTGTTTGGTGGGGTTAGTAAGGGGGTGATGGGCAATGCCTGGTCTGGCTCTGTGTCAGTCACAACCACACTTCCGGGTGAATCTCTCTCCTTTCTTGGTAGGAAGGTGCAAAGAGCAAGAGTTTTTTTAAATAAATGAAATAATTCTGGGACAATCTTTTTCCACCCCAGACATTAGAAGTCATCTAAGTCTATGCTGAAGCAGTGGTTTTAATTCTTGGGTCCTGGGGACAGCTGCAGAATACTGGCTGAGATATGACGTGTCACATACGATTTCTAGAGGTTTCAAACCTTCTGGGGTTAATCTGTGTATATCTTGGGTTAGATTAGGAATCATTAGAGTGGGAGAAGTTGGTAAATGCTTTAACACACACACATAAACTCACACACACACACACACACACACTTGTGTGTAGGGCACAGGCTGATGTGTTTTCCTTCACCACTTCCCTCTTCAGTGTTCGAATAGTCTCTCATAAAACTGGAGCTCAGTTTGGCTGTACTGCCTAGCAATGAGCTCCAGGTATCCACCTGCCTCTGTCTCCCCAGAACTGGGATCACACTTGTGCAGACCTCAGCATCCAGCTTTCTCATGCACGTTGGGGACCTGAATTGGGTATTCAAGACTTCAGCAGGCACTTTACCTCCTGAACAATTTCCCCAGCCCCAAATCCATCCATTTATGTCTCAGATTGCTCAGTGTCCTGCTCTGTATGGTGTTTTCAGCAGGGGAGTTTGTGAGAAGATACATTTACATAGTTTTTGCTATTTACAATCTACTGGATGCTCATTTAATCTTCACAAGACTGAGCAGGCTTCATGTGTCCTTTTGCAGATGTGTGTAAACCGAGGCTCAGAGATGTATGTTCCAAGGTCTCACAGCTGTGAGGGACACAACAGACACTCAAGATGCTCCTTTGGTAGGAGCTCTTCTTTCACAAGTTCAGGGGGTTGGGAGTGAGGGCTGCATTTTGTTTTGTAGTTGGACCAATACGGTGCTGCTTTTCCCTACTCACACCTGGTCCTGAACTAGATGGGATCTTTCCCTAGTAAGTGTTCCAACCCATTATCATCCAAGCCTCCCTGAACTGGGAGTTACTCGTGGGCACAGTTCAGGGCTCTGGCCTTTACGATGGAGAAAAACAGGGTAGGAGCTCCAGGCCTGGCAGAGAAGGTCCAGCATGCTCAATTGGCTTGGGAAGTCTACACTGCACTATCTGATCACTCTCTCATTAAGTAGAGACTACTGGGGACCTTGATATTTCAGTTCCCACCCATAAAGCTTTTATTTTCTTCCCTCCACACGCTTCCCCTAACTAGATCTAAGCACTCAGGGTCAGACAAAAGTCTACAAAGGTGCCACCCCTCAGCCCCTTGTAGTTAGGAATTTCATGTCTGGTAGGGTAGACTAACAAGAGGGTTAGCCTGGGAGCCTGACTGCACTTCCCACTTTGAGAAAGGGAGCCTCATCCTGTTACTCAGAGTGATCTTCTCTGCAAAGGTCTAGAGATCTTGCAAGCCTCTCGTGCCACAAGACATACTCACCGTGGAAAGGCCAGCATCAAATTGCTTCACATATTTTTATCCTCTTCCTTGTCACCTCAGTGCCTGATGCCCAGAAACACAGCCTTCTAAAGGTAAGATTAAGATGCGAGGGAGGGTCGGGTAGGATAGAGGAAAGGCTTGGTTGGTTTCCCAGTGGCAGAACGTGGCACACTGTTAAGAGGAGAATCTGGGAGTCTGGAATGGGAGGCTTGGGCAAGATAAGAGATGGGTGTTGGGTGAGACCGATTGTATTTGCTGGTGGCTAAAGGCAGATTTCATTGTGGTCATCCTCTATACCATGGCAGCTTTTGAGCCACCTGAAAGGTAGGAGGTCCAGTTCTGGATGCATATAACCCCGAGAGGCAAGAAGACACATGGGCCTCACCTCTCCAAGGGGCGCCTATATAGCTAGGGAACCAGGCTCCTCCTGTTTCTTTTAATTTAATTTTATTTTGGGGACAGGGTGTCACGTGTTCTAGGCTATGCTCAGACTCATGTAGCTAAAGATGGCCTTGCATTTCTGATCCTCCTGCCTCCACCTTCAGAGTGCTGAGATTATAGGCGTGTACCCCCATGCTTGGTCTGTGCAGTGTTAGGGACTGATCTCAGAGTCGTGTGAGTGTTACCTCTATCATCTGAGAGATATTGCCATGGCTATTTCTTGAAAGGTCAAGGTAGGCAGTATCATTTGAGAGCTGAGAGTCTGGCTGGTCCAGGCTCCACAGCATGTGCAGCAGTGAGGAGTGACTTTGGGTATGCAGGCAGTAGGGCTAGCAAAGGTGGATGACGTAGGAGTTAAAGTACCCCTAGGCTGGCTTCGGATTTTGTGCTAGATTCCTCCTTTCCCATATATTCTCTAGCCATACCAAAGACGCTGATGTAATGGAGGCAATCCCAAGCCCATTTCGGCTCTCCCCATGTCCCACGGTGTCTACACAGGGCTCACAGGCATTGGCAGATGGGCATAGAGCCAAGATAGTCCCTGGTGGACTGCAAATGGGCAGTTCTAGTCTGATGACCTTTCATGGCTTCAGAGAGTGGATAGGAAGACAGGCACATTTTTATTTCGTAAAGACAATAATCCAACAAAGAAGAGGGTCGAAAGCACGATTGTCTGTCAAAAATTTTATTTTTGTCATTTCACACAGAATAATGTTAAAATAAATCCTCAGTAATATATATTTATATACTTATTTACTTGTGTCAATATTTACAAAAGACTGTGGGGCTCTATGAAGTCTATGTACACCCATGATAAGGTGAACAGGCAATGTTCATTGAGGCACATATGTACACATATATGTATAATCTATGTACATATATCAGACCCTACTGACACAGGAACTCTCAGCTGCAGAAGTCCTGGGTGGGGCAGTGTTGGTGGGGCCGAAAGCTTCCAGAATATGTCAGCAAGAATGAAAACATCTGTACACCCTGTGCAATGCAGTTACAGCTGGTATCTAAATTCTCATGAAGCAAACAAATAGTTAAATGACTCCCAACTCCCATGAGTCCTCCACACAAGTCCTGCTCCGCCTTCAGCTCTCATTGGTTCCCTGTCTCTTATCACCATGGAGACCCAAGTTCCCTTTCAGCATCATCCTTAGGAAGCTTTGCTATCAGCCTTGGAGTTCCTTTTTTCCTATTGATCTCAAAAAGGCTTATTTATCTTCCTCTCCTCTCTGAGTTTTCAGTGATTTTTTTTTTTTTTTTAGAGTCAGGACATGGGAAGGCAGCTGCAGAGTCATGCATGAACAGCAAAGAAGCCAGTGGAACCCTAATTAGTCTGTGCTGCATGAGCCTAAGTGAGCGGCTATTTCGGCATTGTGCATATAAATATACATACATACACATATATTTATACACACACTTATATAATATATATGATATATTATATATAGATATGTTCTCCAGCCTATATAATAAGCACATAAGCACACAACAGCCTTCACTTATGAGCTTTACAGCTCTGTCTGTAATGGAAACGAGAGAATCCTCCTTGCTTGCTGGCACCATTCATCCTGGCTGTTCCAAGATTACCCTCAGTGGCGAGAGGGGCACATGGATGCAGAAACCCAGGAAGAGGCCAATTTGGCTGGGGCATTGTTTGCTCAGCAGGCTAGAGCTCAATCATGGGACTTTCCAGCTTCCTGGAGCCCTTCAAATGAAGAAACCATCCAAGCACGACAACAAAAGGAAATTGGGTCGCTGGCTCCCACGTGAAGGCAGAACTGGGGCAAGCACGGAGCATGTTCAAACGCTCAGGAGCTGAGGCTCACCCTTGCCAAAGCCATCCAGGCCTCTCCCCTTGCTTTGCTATTCCAGTTCTTAGCCTTGAACTCGTGTGCTCCTTTTACCCTCACCTGGTAGGTCAGAGTCTCTGTCTTACACTTCGTAAGTCCAGAAGTCAGTCACATTAACAACTAATATGGTAGTTGTCTGCTAGCAAAGCATGCCCCTGAATACTATCTTCCCTAAGCTCCTCCTTTCTCTGTCGCCCTGAGTGTTTATGCAGTCAGACAAACAAGGCAGCCGTGTCTAGGGAGTCATTTTCAAGGAGAAGCAGGGCTTGGAGGCCTCTTCCAAGGACCTAGAGACACAGCATATAGTCCTCTGGGTAGCTACCTAAGGCCCCATCACCCAGCCACTTCTCTACTCGCCTTAATTATGTAGCCGTAGCAGCAGCTGTCTACATTATTATGTAATCACACCTGCCCTATGCATCCGTCAGGAGAATGATGCAAGGGCTTCTCAGCGGCACACTCATCTGGAACATATCTAACTATTTTAGGAGTGAAGAGGAGCACGGGAAGCTAGATTAGTTTCCATGCTGAGGCTCATGCAGGACGAGAAGTGGCCATGTAGACAGGCTGCTTCAACTGCAGCACTTAGCGGCTGGTCATGCTAAGTCAAGGTTAAAAGGCTTCTACTACTGGGTGATGGCTCACTTGACCAGATTGTCTAGCTTGTGGGAATGAGGGGGAAATGACAGCCACCCCTGTATCACCTTAACTGCTTCAGATACTAGTGAGGAATCCCTCCCACCCACTTCTAAGTAGAGTGCACACAGTCTAATGCAGGAGATGAGGCCTAGAAAAGTGTTTCCCCATGAGTTTAACACTGCTAGGCAAGATAGAAAGTAGGGCATGTTTAGGATCCCACCCAGCAGTCTACAGCTCATCCCCAAAGACACAAGTGGGTTTTAGTTGCTCTAGGCCTGGCCCTCTGTTCTCTCTCTCTCTCTCTCTCTCTCTCTCTCTCTCTCTCTCTCTCTCTCTGATCAGACTCAGCTATATGTGATTTAGTTCTACCAATGGCCCCAAAGCCCCGTTCTTCACAGAGGATATTTCAGAAACTCATGAAAGTCAACCCTAGGACTCTAACACTGACTGAGAGAAAGCTAAATAGACCAGCACTGAGCCAAGTCTCCTAGTGTTCCACTTCCCTAGCTACAGAGTTGGGCATAACTCTTCTAGTCTTTAGAGATTAGGTTACGGCCAACCGGCCAACCGCCAACCAGAGGCAGACAAAATAAAGGCTAAGAAAGCACCTGGCCCTGGGATCTCAATTCCCTTTGATCCTTGAGGCAGGCAGCCACCTGGCAGGGAAGGGAAAGTGGCGACCCTGAGCCTGTTCTTTTGTTTGAATAAATGCCTTCTAGACAAGTTCTTAAGCAGAAGAGCGAGCAGAACTAGGGAGGTGAAAAGAATAATGCAAAGAAGGTCATGTTAAAATTCAAGTAAATACAGCTTATTCCTTAGAACGTATTCCACATTAGTGAAACCGAGGAGATGGGTCAATGCCTATTTGTGTGATTTTTTTTTAAATAATGGCATACATATATACATATACTATACATATATACACAGGGATATGTATATATGGAAAACCTCTAATAACTCAGGACCAATGAACTAAAACCTCGATTGACAAGAATTATACTGTCTTTCTATACATTTAGTAGGAAGTGGCAAGTGACAGGAGCAGCAGCATCTGATAAGCCATGATGTGCCCACTTCCAGATTAACTTTACAGCCTGCATCATCGAGCCTGTCTTTTTGGTCTGCTTCACCTGTTTCCATGCACCAAGCTCTGAGGTTTAGAAGGTTGACTCTGAGCCATGCAAGGTCTTGTGTCATCTCCCAATGCTTTACTTAACTCAGGCGAGAGGGAATACTACTTTCCAATCACAAGGGTGGAACCACACATTTTCCCATCTCTCCTCAAACAACCGGGATTGCAAAGCATCCGGGACTCTCCTCCTTGAGACTTCCCAATGTTAGGCTATGCAAGGGTGTATGGAGCAAAGTAGCCTGAGAAGGAATGGAATAGGCTCCTGGGGTGGGCCAGCCTGCCCTGAATTCCAGTCTGAAGGTCAATAACTTACTTCCCAGATGTTTCAAGAAAGGAGTCCTTTCCGAAACCCTGGGTAATACAGAAAATATTTGCACAGGGGCATCCTGTAGTGAGAGGTGGGGATTATTTCACTGTTGATATTCCTTGGCCACCCACACCTCTGTTCCCGTCCACCCCTACCCAAAGCCGTAAGACTCACTCTGCTCGGAAGCTCTGATGGAGTCTCTATGGTTGATCAAGTCAGCCTATTGTGAAGGAGAGTCAGAGGTCAATTCCCAACTCTGCCCAAGTAACTGATCCCAGCTGTACACCTCAGGGCTACATTCCCTCGTATTCCTTTCCCTGGAGAGGGCTGCAAAAGAATCAAGTAATGGTTTTTAGTGCATGGAAAAGATCTTCTGTAATGGCTCAGGATGCTTTATTCTTATCTATTGGTAAGCACTCTCTTATAGACTTCCATTACACCTGACAGACAGACACAAAGTCAACAAGACAGGCTGACATGAGGTCACGATGTGAGGTTTCAGTGCCTAAAAGTTTCTAGGGTACTGCTAAAGAACTGGTAGAGAGACGGGGCAGTGGGAGAGGGCCACAGAGACACACACTCAGAGGTGCATGACGAAAAGAGACAGAATGACAAAAGAAAGCCTTCTCGCGGGCCTTCCTTGAGTGCATACTGCGCCTCTATGTATGTGTTCATTCCGGAAGGAGGTCAGACCTCAGAAGACAGGAATCATTCATATGACCATGTGGGAAGAAGAACTACAGAAACTGTGAACAGATGTCCAGAGGTCAAGGGCATTATCTGATGATGTAGGAATCATCTATCACTTTTCAGTCCTGAGAGCAAGATTTTGAAAGAGCTATTGCTAAAGAAAACAGTCACTATTGCTTTTATTGCACATTTCCTCTTTAAAAATGTTAGACACAAACTGTGAGAGATGGAGCTGAGTTTTAGGGAGAAGGGAGCAGGAAGAAGGAAAAAGTAGACGAGGTTGCTTGAGGAGTGTGTAAGGGACCCCTTACCTCTCCTTCCCTGCTTTCTGCTCTCTCTCTCTCTCTGTGTGTGTGTGTGTGTGTGTGTGTGTGTGTGTGTGTGTGTGTGTGTGTGTTGGTCTCAGCAAGGGCCAAGTCAGAGGGTATATGATGGTGGTCACTATAACTACCAAGACAGCTCCCAGCGTACACCTCATGCTGGGTGGCTAATGATGTTAATGAGTTAAGGTCATGAGTTTGAACCTGGATAATGAACACTTTGTCAAAAGGAACCTCTATTATGTAACCAGGAGTACCTTACACATCAGCACCTTCTCAGGCTTTAGCCATCCCATTCTCCACATGCAGACTGGATGAGGAAGAGCTCTGGGGTCGTCCTCTATCCTAGGTTAACAAGTCAGAGGACTGTGCTCATGGCCTTTACATGCTGTTTGTACTTCCTATAGTTTTTCTCTGGGGAAGATGCATTTCTAACTCCTTTCCATGACTATGGCTAGCAATGAATTCCCTGACTGAGGATCTTTGGAAGCGCTGACTTTTCTCACTAAGACTTGACTCTAATACACCACTGAAGTTCTAGAAAGGCATAGAGCCATAACTAAATTAAATTTGGGTTCCTGAATTAAATTTAATTAATCAATGAAAACTTGGCTCCTGATAAATTTACTCAGAAATTCAACAGCTCTTTTGCTTTCTCTCCCTGACAACTTTTCTAGTTTTCCTGGACTCTTTCCTTTCCAATCTCGCAGAAACAACTTTTAAAAATTTCTGAGGCCACAGAGGTATCTCAGGAAGCTAGGGTGGAAATTGATATCTTTCTTTGGAAACACAAGTCTCAGTGTGTTAAGTATACAAGTTTTGGACCACATGTCCATTCCCTGCTCTTGTTGCCTTCTCTATAGAGGCCTGAAGAGAGGGTTACGATACTGGTACTCAGGGCTATAAGAGTTAAGCCCATGAAACTTGATCCAAGGCTGGATGCAACTTTTAACTTCCATTTTGGGTAAATCCTTTGCCAAAATGCGCAGGCCCCAGTTGGTCCTATTAGCAGGAAGAAGAAGCCCCTGGGCTCTGTGATGGTAGGTAATCTTACCAAGTGTTTAAATTTAGTGTTAGAATAGAAGACAAAGACCAGACCCTCTAAAAATTAACTGCTCCTCCAGCCATAGATTAATGTACCTCATCACATTTTACTTCAACTAAGTTGGTTTGCAATTTTGTCAAGGCACAACAATTGAATGGGAAGCCAGAGTTCCCTGGGAGCGCAGGTTGGGAAGTAAGGGGAAAAGAAGTTTGGATTGAATAAATTGAGAGTTGACTTCATTGGACCCGTGCTTAAGAGTGAGTGAAATGCCAGGAGCAACAAAAGGTGGCTTGTTTGAAGAGCTAAGTCTATAGAGAGAATCAATTTTCTGACCTGGCTCCAGACAAAGGAGTACTTTGGAAAGTGGGTAAGATCTTTTGGCTCAAAGAAAGTTGGGGCATTTCAACCTGGTTCAGAGTCCAGAATCCTATAGTTTCTTGGGCCATCAGTACTTCAAAACAATAGGGATAAATCTGGACATTCCAGACACTTGGAGAGGAGTTTGGGTCCTCAGTGTAGATTTCCTCAGAAAGAAAAGGGGTAGCAAGGAAGCCCATATGAGGTTGCCAGCTCTTGTAGTTCCCACACCCTGCACTCTGAGGGCTACTTGGAGGAAGGCAAAAGGGTAGAAAGCTCTGAGATTCCAGTGTTTGATGGGGTGGCATATCTTTCCAACTTGAAACCTCAGGAGTTATGTCTCAGGAATGAGGTTGGATGTCAAAGAAGAGGCTCCTTGGAGAATACTGAGGGATATTGATATGGGCAAGGAAAAGCAATTAAATCTGATCCCTTGCCTTCATCCATCAATTTTTAGGGGTGGAAGCAGAGGCATGGTTAATGATTCAGTGTCTACATTCTCCGTGTATTCATGGGCATGGGTACTGTGTTTTCATGTACCTAGTGTACTTCAGTGCACTGTGTATATATGCTGAACTTGTGTGCAGAAACAATAACAAATTATCACTTGCATAATTTGAATGTATATGCATTGTACCCAGTTGGATTTGTGTATTTCGCATCTGAGCTGTATGCTGTGTATTTGCACATGGGCAAATACATCTCTTGCAGATATTCCATGTTGGTATGCACAACGCATGTTTAGACAGCATATATGTGTTTTGTCTATCTTTTATGTGTATGCCTCTTATATTATTTTGGCCTGTGTGCACTTTGCATGTATGCCGCATATTTTATATTTGTATGTGACAATAACCTATCATTTATGTTATGATGCATGTGCATGCATAGGTGTGGACATATTATGGTTCCCAGGCCAAAGGTTTTGTGAATAGCTAACTTCCCTGGGCCTAGACCTTATGCACGGTTTGCTTTAACCTTCTATTCTCCTAAGTTTGTCCCTTCCACTCCACGTCATGAAATTCAGCACCACCTCCCACAAAGGAGAAGAAGAGAAGCACAGAGGCTTTGTGCCTGGCATGGGATGCCCTGCAGTCACCTGGGGATATGGGTGACCAGGAACTAATGAGCACCCTGTGCTAGCACCCTGAGCTGGTGCCCCCTCCCCCAAGACAACTGTAGGTACCATCTAGTGAACAGCAAGACCTAGACTGGAATCAATACTGTACAGCCTGACCACAGTTCTTTGTATTTGGGGAATTTAAGCCACTGTGTCAAAAGGCAAAGAAACCCAGCATGGCTCCCCATGCTGGAAAGCAAAGGCTTTCCCCACTCTCTTCTTAGGGCCAACACATTCTCTAGGATGCACAGTGCTCTCCATTCTTTACTTGGTTTTGGGGTGAGGATTAATTCTTTACGTATCCTTTTTTTTTAAAGGGTAGCTCTTACTACCAGTATGCTAGGGAGAGAGAGTCTGAGTTTAGTAATCAAAATGATGTTTTAGGTCATTTAGGGAGTCCATCCCTTGGTTCTGGAATTAGGAAATTTCCACCAATAGGAGGCTTCCTTTAAATCTAGAGCAGCAGAATCTGGTCCCAGGGAGTTTTACTCCTTGGTTTCAAAGCAGAGGATCCGTCCTATGGACAGGTTCATGAAAATGATGGATGTAGAACCAAACGATAGAGGATCAAATGGGGCAGAGGATAATAATGGAGATGATTTATGAGGTGGATTTTAGGAAGGAAGCCTGGGTGGGCCTGGCCCAGGATAACTGGAGCTGTGAGGGCTATAGGACCCTTGTGCACTCAGTAAGACAAGCTTCAGCCATGTGAAACTGAAGCTGCAGCACATGGAGGGCAGAAAGACAATTCTAATGTCTAGGAATCCATGAACACTGGAGTGTGTCTGAGGCAATGACAGCAAACCCAGGCCCAGTGGGTTTACCATACCCATTGGGTTTCTTACACAACCAACCCACCAAGCAATAGATTTGCTTCTGACTGAACTCCAGAGAATGAATATATGTGTGTGTATACTGTACATATACACGCACTTGTGTATGTATATATATTCTAGTGCACATTGTCAAACACATGCATTAATTGCCCTGTGTCAAAATATTGCATAAGCATATACAATGTTCAAATGCAATTTTTCTATAGCTTGCTAGAGGAACACATGAGAGAGACAGATAGCAGATATATATTTATATACATTGAACCCACAGACCTGCCTGTCCTCAGGACCAGTTCCCTGGTAAGCTGTGTAGTCATGCCCATGACTAGATTAATTCCCAAAGTTCAGTCATGTGAGTGTTTACACTGTGACTTCTCTGTCTATTCTCCTGGTGTGGCAGGGTCGGTGCTCCCACTGAAAGAACAGAGGGGAGCTGAGAGGGCCAGCTAGAGGTTTTGGTTCCCCATTCCAAACGGTCCGTTTGTTTTACCCCGATGGAGGGCTTTTTGCCTTCTGATGTGAAAAAACCCTAGTTCAATTCCATCCCGAGGCTATTAATACTCTAAGTAGGAATACTGTATTGGCTACTAGGAAAATAGGTTATCTCCTGTGTTTTAAATATTGAGATTCATGCAGTGAACACCCATGCAGCTCTATTGCATGACTGGTTTACTCCACTGCAGTGTCAGTGGAGCTGGGCCACACCATCAGGAAAGCAGACGTCTGCAAACTCCAGAGTAAAAGAGGAAATCGAACATGTTCTGTGACCCCGAAGCTTGCGAAATGGTAACTGAGGCTGAGAAGTCCCTAAATTAGGTAGCTTCTCCCCATAGGCCTAAGGGAACAAATGTGAAACTTGACAACTCAGATTTGGACATATAAACTGTCCCTCCCCCACCCCCGGGCTTCCCTCACACCGACACTGCAGAGAAAAAGCAGAATGCAGCATTTTCCGTTATGAAACATAAGCCTCAGGAGCATCTAGTTGGTAACTGCAGTTCACAAAGCCCAGCCTGTGACACAGAAAGTAGTCCCAACACACAGGACTGTGTGTTCCTCTCAATGCGAAAGTGGGGATGACCTTTGGAGTCGTCACCGGACGTTAGAACTAAGCCATGATGGTGTGTTCCTCTGTGAAGGGGCAGATGGGCTGAAATGGGGTAGTAGGTGTGGGGTGGGGGAGAATGCACCTCCCAGGTGTTTAAGCGGGAAGATAGGTGGTGTTGATATGGTGTGGGGGCTATGAGGGGGCTGCATTGTGCCTTTCTGAGATGCTGGCTCCATGGGTGACTCTCATCTTTGGAAACCTGTAAGTCGGTGATAAAGATTTCATGAAAGCCATGATAAATATTCTGTGTTCTAAATCAAAAATCAAAAGATCAAAAGTCACTTGCACGACTATTGCTTTCCATGCAGAACCAGATGCACACTGTAGAACACTGACTACAATGCAGGCTATTATGCAATATCTGCATTAGTCCTGTTGAGCTGTGAGTACATTAATAGGTTTCAATCAGACATCAGTTAACATTTTGGTAATATTCACATAGTTTGTGTTAGCCAAGGTACAGTTGGCTGTTTTTAAGTTCTCCTCTCTAAAGTCCTCATTACTGTTGTTTACTCCCTCCTGTATCTCCATGTAATCAGACTTACTTATGGTAGAGGCACTTCTACTTTTCTTTAGGTCAGGGGAGGACGGGATCTTTGGACAACTTGTCACTTGCAAGTACTGGGCCTGCTCCTCTCCCTCTGTCTCCCGGTGGTAGAAGTAGTTGAAATTAGACACTATGACAGGGACTGGTAAGGCAATGGTTAACACACCTGCAATTGCACACAGAGAACCCACTATCTTTCCCCCAATGGTAGTTGGAACCATGTCTCCATAGCCTACAGTTGTCATGGAGACGACTGCCCACCAGAAGGCATCCGGGATGCTGGGGAACTGGGAATCTCGCTCATCAGCTTCTGCAAAATAGACAGCACTAGAGAAGAGGATGACCCCAATGAAGAGGAAGAATATCAGGAGGCCCAATTCCCTCATGCTGGCTTTGAGGGTCTGACCTAGAATCTGCAGACCTTTGGAGTGTCTGGACAACTTGAAAATCCTAAAGACTCTTACCAACCGGATGACACGGAGAATGGCCAGTGACATGGCCTGCTGGCCTTGCTGGGCGTCCTCTGGCTTCTCAGCTAACTCTGTCCCCAGGGTGATAAAGTAAGGGATGATAGCCACAATGTCAATGATGTTCATGATGTTGGTGAAGAAGCCAGCTTTGCTGGGACAGGCAAAGAATCTAACCAGAAACTCAAAGGAGAACCAGATGATGCAGAGAGTCTCTACGATGAAGAAAGGGTCGGTGAAGGAGGTGGACTGCTGGTACCCAATGGTGCTGTTGGAATAGGTGTGGAAGGTCACCCCACCACCATGCATGTCCTCGTTCTCATCCCGGAAGATGGGCAAGGTTTCCAGACAGAAGCTGACGATCGAGATCAGAATGACCATCACAGATACAATGGCTATGATCCTGGCCGGCCCTGAGCTCTCAGGGTATTCAAAGAGAAGCCACACCTGTCTCTGAAACTCATTTTCAGGCAGGGGACGTTCTTCTTCCTTGATGTAGCCTTCATCCTCCCGAAACATCTCCATTGCCTCTTCTCCTAGCTCATAAAACCGGATTTCTTCAGAGAAGATATCTAAGGGCACATTCACAGGTCGCCTCAACCTGCCCCCAGACTGGTAGTAGTACAAAATGGCATCAAAGCTAGGGCGGTTGCGATCAAAAAAGTACTCATTTCGGAGGGGATCAAAGTACCTCATCCGTTTCTTGGGGTCTCCTAAGAGGGTCTCTGGGAACTGGGCTAAGGTCTTTAGCTGAGTCTCGAACCGCAGGCCTGAGATGTTAATCACCACTCTCTCACAGCACTCGTGGTCTGCCTCTGGGTCATAGGTGTCTTGAGGGTGCCCAGGGAGGGCAGCAGCCTCATCCACTGGGTCTCCGGTAGCCACTGTCATAATTGGGGCTGAGGAGTGTGCTTTATTTTATGCCTTCCAGCTGCCTGCAGCAGGGAACTCAGGGTGCTGGTAACTGGGCCCCAGGAAACACAGAAGCATTAGTCTGCGCTCCTGTAGGAAAGACCCAGAGCCTTCTGTGAGTTGGAGTCACAGCCTCCTTTGGCTGAAAGACAGAGGCAGGTAAGGACATGAGATCACCAGTCACTGGCAACCTGACATGAGGTGTATGTACTTGATGTTCCCAAGAGTTCAGAAACATGGCTGTATCATCACTTTTGCCACTAAAACTTTTACCTTGTCACTTGTCTAGGGGTCAGTAGGGTTCAGGGAACAATCTTTCAAGGAAGCTATAGAATGGCCTGCACTGGAGGCAGGCTGAGGAGATAGGATTCTGAGTACCACACACATCCTGGGACATAGCTCTATAGGAGGAATAGAGAAGGGAGCCCTCTGCCAGGCACCGTGCTAATGTTTTGACAATACCTGCACCAAAGGTATTCATGGTAGGGTGTTTGGGGCCTGGGTCTTGGTCACTGATACCACCCCCGATGCCTCTATATGGCTGTTAGTGATTGATTGATTTACCTGGCCAGGCAGGAGCCTGAGGTTCTCTTCCTTGAAGAGCAGATCTGATGCCACAGATACACAAATAGGCAGCTCAGTCCCCGTCACATCTTCTCACTTGAGCTGGAAATAATGGTGAGTCATTCTGAGCAGGAGGGCAGGTCCTCGAGGTGTGCTCTAGGACTGGATGGGGCTTGAGGGACAGTGAGATGCTTAGCCAGGGGCACAGCGCACGACTTGAGGAGAGTGGAGCTTGGGTCTGAAGCCTTTGGAAGGAAGGAGGTAAGATGCACAGCTCAGCAAAAGCCAGAGTCCTCCTGGCTGTCCTCAGGAGGTGTGACGTTGCCTGGAAAACACAGCAGCAAGGTGGAACCAGGGCTTCCACGCAGCGGAGACCAAGACTTAGAAAGGCTCTGGCAGATCCCCTCACAGCAAGTGGCAAGCCCCCACGCCTACTTTCCATGGTTCTTGTGAATGAGAACCACCGCCCTGTAGCCTCTTCCTAGCCTCTCCTGGGTAAGTGTAAGCTTTCCTTTCCCATCAGCTTGAAGCACTTTCTCCCTATCCTCAGCCGCCAACAGGAGCGACCCAGCTTTCTCCGTGTCAGAACACATACCTCCCAAGGGGGAGGGTTTTCCTCTCTGACCTTAGCCACGTCCTGGTAAAGAAGCCATCCTTCCACTCCAACACACACTCCTTCCTAGCTAGAGAGGCCCCACAGGCAGCCTCTGTAGAATACCCAATAGGGGGTCGCCGAACTTACTCTCCCTCCGGGATCCCTGGGCCTCAGACCTTGCTCTGGGCTGGATGGCATTTGAGCTGGGCAGGCACTCGACCACTGATTTCTTCCCGAGAGAAAATCCCTCACATCTCAGCAGGGAAGCACAGAACGAACGCTCTAGCTGCCTGACTGCGAGGCGATTGGCTTCACAGAGAGGGGGAGCCTAGAGAAAGCTGGCTTCCGGGCTAGTCCCCCGCCGACCCAATCCTGCCGGCCCCAGAGCCCAGGAGGGGTCTGGGCCCTATCCCATCGCCCCGGGCTCCAGCCGGGATTCCGCCGGGCGCGCTCCCGCCGGAATCTGCTCCGCTGACCGGAGCCCGCAGCCGCCGGACCGCTAGAGTGTGCCACCTTAACCCCTTCCTGCGCGCAGTGCGGTGGGCTCCCGCTGCGGGCCCGAGGGCAGCCTAGTTGGTGCCTGCGAGGTCCAGCCGAGGGACCACCGAGGCTCCGTCTCCACCTGAAAACAGGGGAGCCTGAACTCTGAGGGTGCAGAGCAGTCGTCGCCAGGCAGCTGCCCCAGATCTAGCTTCCTCTTCACCGCAGCCCACCACCCCAGCCAAGTGGAAAAAACAAGAGACTGCAGAGAAGCCCATTTTACTCCGTTGCCAAGAGGCAAACGCAACCAGGAGGACCCAAGTGACTCGGGTCCTACCCACCCACTATTTACCAGACGTGCCTATGCAGTCAGCTGCACTTCCCATCACCCCGCCAGCTCCAATCTGCGCCCTCCGCCCTATGTCACGCACAGACCACAGGGTCCCCGAGCCCATTCCATGCACTCTTCTGCAGGAACAAGTCTCCCCCTTAAGTCCCACGCAGCCAGTGCAGGTCCACAACCCTCTAGGCCGACATCAGGGGTCGGTACCAGCTCGCCCACCCAGACCACGGGGATGCCTTGCAGCCCTTATGGGCGCTGCAGCCGGTCAGGGATGGCAGCATGCGCAGCAGAATGCCGGACACTGATTTACCCTTGCAGATGGGTACCCGAGCCTCCATGTTCCTGGGTGATAGACAGGGCAGGCAGAACCCGGACAGCGGACAGCGGGGCGGTGGCGGTTGTGGCGGCGGGGTGCGGGCGGCCAGCCGGGAGCCGACTCTGCAGTCCCGCGGGCGGCGCGTACGGAGCGCCCGGCCGCCGCCCGCAGCCGCACCGCGCCGCACCGCGCCACGCAGCGCCGCACCTGGCCCCGCAGCGAACTCGAATTAAAGGGGCCGGCTGGGGCCAGAGCTAGCGAGGTGTGTCGCTCGCCACTGCCACCACTGAGCTGTCCATTGGGTTAGATCCCCGTGTCCCCGACCACCACCGCAAAGAAAAGACCCCATTCTTTGATAGAACCCTAGGTTACCAACCAAAACTCCGTGCAGAGCTCAGCTGGATGCTGCCTGGGTCGGGAGGCAGGGGAGAGGGTAGAAGTTGAGGAGCGCTTGAGAGGTTCTTGCCAACATAATGAAGTAGGCAGGATGAACTGATCAATACCATCCCAGGCCCGAGCGGGATCCAGCCCCGAGGGAGATATGTTGCTATTATTACGATGCTGCCAGACAGAATCTGCAGACCCCAGTTCCCCCCACTCCAGTCTTCTGTTTCTGCGTCCCTTTCAGTACCCGGAGCCCCACCTCTCTCTTACCCAGTACAGATTGGGCTTCCCAGGGCAATACAGCAGGTGAAGGCCAGACTGCAGTGTAGCAGAAATTCACTGTTGTCTTTGCCCCCCCGCCCCACGGGGGTGGGGGCTGGAGGAGCTGCAGGAACGACAGAACTGCAGGACTGGCTTCTATCCTCTCTGACTTCCTTTCCCTAGGGCTCTGGACAGAGAAGGCTGAGGGACACACAGTTGCCCTTGGGAGAGCAGGCTCCTCACAAAAGCCCTCTCACAGATCTTGACAATACTAGCTGGCCCATGATCTGAACCCTGGGGGCGCAGGGTAGAGCAGGTCAGGTCATGCCCTTTGCCTCTGAAACAATTTGTATAGGAAGTTCTTGGCTTGGTTGGGGATAGGAGTGTTTAGGGGTCCAGATTGGCTTGCAAAACTTGCAAAAGCTCCAAGTATTCACTAGGACAGTGCTGCAGGTCCTGTTGGAACAACCTATGTAGATACTCCACAGGGGGACTCATTGAGATGGGCCTCGGAGCTCCGATCAGAGAGGCTCTGGTGTGTGAAAGACTCTTCCTGGGCCCTTTCTGCTAAGACGATTCTCTCTATGCAAGTATCAGAAGCTCTGAAAGTCTGCTTCCCTGCAAGGGAAGGTACCGAGCAATACGGCCATTCCCCAGTGGCAGTCTGTAAGGTGGGTGGCAGATTGGGACCCTACCTAGAGCTATAAGGAATATCCTGAGAAGGCTTTGGTGAGCTTAGAGGGAAGTTGATGACTGGTAAGACCATACTAGTTTGGCTTCTGGCTCCTGGAAGATTGTCTATTAAATTGGGTTGTTAGTGCAGGATCCAGAGTCTGGTCTGGGTGTTTTGCTTGTCAAATTCAAACTTCAATCTCTGTCAGTTAATGGATAAGTAAATTTGCTGCAGAAGAAGCACCCTGTCAGTGGTAAACTGTGCAGGAAGAGTTTACACCTAACAATCACCTAATTATCAATGGTTTCTAATGCTCTGTCTGCTCTCCTCAGACGTCCTAGCTTTCAGTTTATGTTTCTCCTTGTACCTAAGCCTGTGTTTCTTATTCTTCCTGCTTCTCACTGTCTTGGCTATTCAGCAAAAGTGCTCAGCTAAGTACTCCTTCTGGATGATTCCCCCGAGGGTCTCTGTTTCTCCTATTTGTCATGCCTATGTCCACTAAAAAGTGTGTATATATTTTCATTGCCTTGTTTACAGAACAAAAGGTATGGATAGCAAAATAACCTTGCAGGGGAATTAATAATCATCTTAATTGGTGGCTTGTGCTTACCATGTGTCAGGTGCTGTGCTGAACACCTGTGACCCAGCACAACCTTCAGTCCTTATAGTCTTGTGACTTGCCTGTCAGTACAAGTCATTGGATAGGCCACAGAGGCAGAGAGAGGGAAGTGACCTGCACAAGGACAAGAAGAGGTGGTTCTAGGTCTTGAATCAGACTCTTGTCATTTCAGGGTTCCTGGGAATTAATTCCCCAGTGTGTGTGCCTGTATGAGTAAGTGTGTGTGTGTGTGTGTGTGTGTGTGTGTGTGTGTGCATGCCTGTGTGTATGTATCTATGTTCTCGTGTGTTTGAGTGTGTCTGTGTGAGTATATGTGCCTTTGTGAGTGTGTGCGTTCACATGCATATGTGTGCCCTGTGCATGTGTGAGCCCACGTGTGTGTGCCTTTGTGTGTGTTTGTTGTTGTGCTTGTCAGTGTGTGTATCCATGTGTGCGTGTGTCTGTGTGCATGCATATGACTGTGTGTGCGAGTTCTTGTAAGTGTGCCTGTGTGAGTGTGTATGTGTGCCTGTATGAGTGTGTGTGCCTCTGTGTGTCTCTCTGTGTGTGTATGTGTGTGTGTGTGTGTGTGTGTGTGTGTGTGTGCGTGTGTATGCCTGTGTGTGTTGTGACAAGTTGTCTCTGAATTGCACTTCTCTTTGGGATTTTCCTTTGGCCCCTGCTATTGTCTTCTCATGTGGCATCTACTTTCCCTCTTCCCTCTGACCTAAGTGTGAATGATAATGGAAAAAAAAACTAATGAAGGCAAAGAAGAAGAAAAGGCTACGACAACAGCTCTTGCCCTGAAAGGTTGCTCTCTGGATACATTTGACAGTATCAGGGCTGGGAACAAAATAGTAGAAAAGAGAATGTGGGTCCAGTTCCCAGCGTAGACACTTATTAGCTGTGAGAATCTGAAATCCCAGATCCTTGAGGTTGAATCTCCTGATCTGTCAAACAAGAAAGCAAAGCTCTTTCTCGCTGTGGAAAAGGCTAAGTTGTGGGACCAGGTAAGCTAAGGGAGTGGATAGCTAACTAGTTACACTGGTAAGTTAAACCAGAAAGGCTTTGATTATCAAGTTCCTTTTCTGGATCTCCAGTTCTTAGTTTTGGTTTCAAAAGAAAAACCAGGGTGTCCCTTGTTCCTTTTCTTTGATGAGACACCACAAACCCACTCAGACTTTTCCTTTCCCCATTTGTGTTTGTGTGGTTTCCTGCATGGGAGCCAGGCCTTGACTTTAGGGAAAAGTTGTGTTGACCACTGCTGGGAGTGGGAGCAATTATAATCATTAAAAGAAGGGTTTATGTAGGTAACTCTTGAATAAGCACTCACACGTAGTGTCAGAGTTATTGTGCAGCTCCATTTATCTGCTATTCTAGAAGATTCAAAGCACTGTTATCTCCAAAGACAGGAGGCCGGTCAACAGTTGTATGGATAGAAGTCCTGGGAGGAGTATGGGAGATGGACTGCCAAGGGATTTCTTTGGGGCTAGGGAGAGGGTTATGCTTATTATCTTGAGTGTATTGATGGCTTTGCAGGTGCATACTTATGTCAAAAATTATCAAAATTTACATTTTAAACAATTTAATTTATTGTACAGAAAGCACACAACAATAAAGTCCTAAAAATCCCCCAAAAGAAAATAGATTTGTAATCCTCTGTGCATCCCCTCCAGAGGGAGAAGTTCTCAGTTCCTCTCACCACTGTTTAGGGGCCCAGAAAGACCCCATAATTTTTTTTTGTTGATATGATCTTCCTGGTATGACCAACACCTCTTTTTGTGCTCTGTACTTACTGTGTGTTGGCCAGCTCTGGCAGACAGGGTAGAAGTGCACTGTGGGTATTTGATTTGTTTAATGCCTATAGTTAGGCTTAGGGAAAGATGTGGACTGACTTTTCACCAAGAAAGATACTGAGGCTCAGAGAGGATCATACACTGTCTAGGCTAAGTTAGCTGGTAGATGGTGTGGTGGGGACCAATCTCTAGATTGTATGAGTCCGTAAGTTGCCATGTCAGCTTGCCAAGTGGACATCAGGGTTCTTGGCTTAGAATGCAGATTCAGGCTATCAGAACTCAAAGCCTCTGAGTGCACATCCTCTTACTCTGAGGAGGGACTCAGACTGGACAGGAAGATTGCTTTAGAAAGGGATTGATGCTAAGGGTTTACCGGCCACATGTAGACTCAGGGACTAGAAACTATGGCATGAACTTCCAGACTCCAGTCCTCTGTTCATGGAACAGATCAGTGACTGCCTCTCATATTTGCACAGCACAGGGCTGTGCACTGCTCAGCTTGGTGAAAGCAGAGGAGCAGACAATATCTGTTTCCAGTCTTGGTGCAAAGAGCTTCGTAGTCCATGGGATACTCACATGACCTTTCTGTTTAGGAGTTCATTTGTGAAATAAGTACTGTGTTCTCTTAAGCCCCACCTCCTTGTTAACAGGCTGTAGAGAGAGAAGAGAGGGCAGAACTGAAGCTAACATTCAGTCAGTGCATAGTAAACTTCCAAAGGATCAAGGAGCTTATGAATGAAATTGGTAAAGTCTGTTGGTGAACGGACTCAGAAGTGGGATGAGTCTACTGTGAACATCGTTATGGCTGCTGCTATGGTGCTCAGCAGGCGTGCATCAGACCCTGGAGAATATCTTTGGGAGTACAGTGCTGCCCCTACTGACTTCAGAAGTCTGTTGCTTACCTGAGAAGTCAGGGTAGGTTTTGGTAGGGAGTGGGGATCCTCTAGATCAACTCTAGCTGCTTCTAAGGGGCTCCTGAGTGGCCTTGGCTCCTGGCCCAATTTGTCTTCCGTGTCCCCTATTCCTCTTAACTTCAAATGTTGATCCAACCCGAGACTGGCTGCAGAGTGTGAGCTGTGCCCATGCCTAAGGCTGGGCTGCTCTGGGCTGGCCTCCCTCATGCTCTTGTGAGTCAAACAGCAGTGATCGAAGCACAACAGCACAGGGGCCAGCAGGTCTAGGGCCTTATTCCAGTCTGTTGTGCTTTAGCTGTGACTCGGTTTCCTCAGTCATGCTGTCAGGGTGAGGCTGGGGGATAAAGCACTCGGAATGGAGTCTGTCCCATGGAAACACAAGTGTAACATAGACATAGACAGTTTTACTGTCCTCGATGGGAATGGGAGTTGGAAGGCTACACTGAGTGGTTATGGGCAGATAATTTGAGGGTTCTCAGACCACTTCCGCAAACTGCCTGTAAGCACAATGCCCCAGATAAATTCGAGCACCATCCATTTTTTTTTTTCTGACTCAAGGCTCTTTCTGAGGTTGGCACTGTGTGTCCCTTAGACAGTTCAAGCCATCCAGTGGCTCCTCAGTAGTTCTCAGTGTGGCCAGGATGGTTTTCCAACTGCTCACACCTGGAAGGTTCTGCTGATGGGAAGGCCAGTTAGAGCAGGATAGAGTGTGGATCACAGGTCACTTGACTGCTCTGTGAGCCTAAGCTCCAAGCAGCCAAGCCATTTTGTAACCACACTCATGACAAGCTCTGTGAGATCTCTGCCTTCTGCCTCGGACTTGCCCGAACTTCACTTCCCAGGCCTACTTCTCTGTCATGTTCCCTGTACTGAGAGACACTGCCATTTCCCCAGCTGTCTAATCTACATCCGGGAATCATGATAAGACCCACACTTTCTCTTCCATGTAGACATCCTCCACATCCAGCCGGTCATATGGCCTTGGTATCTGTGCATGCTCTCCCCCACTTCTTCCCGCATGGTCTGATTCAGTCACCAGTGGGCATGTTTACACCTCCCCTTCATACTAGGGTCCCTCTGCTCCCCTCTCTTTAAAGTGGCTGTAGTTACCTTTCTCCTGTGCAGATCAGACCATGACACCTCTTTATCTCCTCTTTGACTCCTTATTGCTATGATCAACCAGCATTTCCTAAAAGGCAAATAAGGCCCTCTGTCCTCCATGACCCTCACTGTGGAAGTCTATAAGGCATGACACTAAACTGATTTGAAGGTTCCCGTGGCTTAATCTAGATGCATAAGGCTAAGGTCCGAAATGAGACAGGTTTGGAGTTCCTTCCTTCCTACCTCTGCTGCTTGCTCTGTGTGTGAATGTCCATTTCAGTGATGGGCAATGGGAGCATCTGTAAGTCTTCCTGCTTTGGTTTTAGCAGTCCGTCAGTCAGTCCCTACCTCCCCCTCTGCCACTCAGTGGCTTCTAATACTCACTTCATGCTGTGTCTCTCAGGCCCTCTCTCTGATTCTCCATCCACCGACTCTATGCCTGGGGCAGGAACCGATTACATCAGGTTTTGAGATGGCTCATTTACATTCCATACTGTTGTCTACTAGGCAGAGAAGGCCGTGTCTTTTCTTTATAACCTGCTGTCTGGTCTAACCCTGAAATTGTTACCTGGTGTATTCCAGAAGACTGATGGACTCTGCAGCATTTTCTGGTTCCATCATCTTCTCTTGTCCTTCACCAACCTAGCCATTCTCAGAGATCACTCTAGCTTCCAAGTGCACCCACACAATTGTCCCTAGATGGAAACACCTTGACTCAGATGCGGTCTAATTGGCTCAGAGGTGGGCACACTTCCGTGAGTGCCACCCGACACACATTGGCCTTTAGTATCCACGTTCCACCCTGGCTGGTCTTTCTCTTTTCTCTCTGATGGTAGAGAAGGAGAACAGAGCAGGTGCATGAGAAACCACTTAAAATCATGGGATAATCTGACCTGCCTACTCCCTAGGTAACCAAGAATCATGAAGTATGGACAAAGTTATTTTTCCCTTTTTAGGCCCCATTTTACATATTTGTAAAATGTGGAAGTTGGATGGGCTGTATGATTTCTTTTTGTTCTAAGACAATTGCATTGACTTTATTTAGTTAGGGAATGGGGGCCTCAAGTAAGCAATGGCCATGCTTCTCTCATCTCTCTTAGAATCCTTGGTTCCACTGTACCTTATGCTGAGAGAGATTTATTTTCAGAGAGGTCAAGGTCACTTGATTCTAGTAAGTGACAGAGTGTGGCTTGGCTCAGGCCTCTCTGAGCTCCAGGCCAGCAGCTCTCATTGCCTGTTTAAAATGCAAGGAGGGATCATGAGATACTGGATCACTTCAAACACAAGTACTGCAAGAATTCAAAACGGTGCCAGCCTGATGCTTGGTGCATCATAATGATGTTCTCTGGGAGTCCACAGTCCTGAGGCCTCATGGGAGACAATGGGCACACATCCTCACTGGGTAGACAGAGACATCTGATGGACTAGTTCAGGTCAGAGCAGGAGCCTGGTTGCTATTTCAAATTTGACAATCGCTGGGTGAAGACTGAATACAGAAGTATCAGATAATGAGAGGAAACCATGTATGGAGTGGAGAGAGAGCTTGTTCAGGGAGCTCAAGTCAGGGCCCAGAGAGACTCAGCTTCTCTGACCCAGTCTTTGAAGCAGGGAGTGGGAAAATTAGAGCATCAAGGAGGTGACTGAGTCATCTTGGCCAATTTTCTTGTGCTGGAGAGCAGACAAGCAAGCCAAAAGTGAGGGAAAGATGATGTGAGAGAGGAAGAGGGTCTGGAGGCACAGCGATCAGGTAGGAAGAGAGGTGAGGTGGGAAAGCACCTGGCAGAGAGCCTATGGTTTCCCATTTCTGCACATTTCCACCCAAGAGACTTGGACTGCCTACTGGTCGCCTGATATTCAAGGGTCATCCTATAGTACCACCCAGTGGTCATGTCGAGGAGGTGCAGAACCATGCCTAAGAAAGAAGCAGATAGGTAGAAGAGGAAAACGTCCAGAAAAACAAACAAACAAACAGACAAACAAACAAACAAACAAACAAAACAAATCAACAAAACCCAAACCAACCTGAATTGTGGACATGGTGTTGGCGTTCCCAGGAGTCTCTGAACCTAGTCAGAGTCAAATTGTAAAGGTTGTTTATGTTCTGAAAGGTTTCCTCTCTTCTCTGAACTCCAGCTCAGAGATTTGCAAATCTCCCTGGATTTCTATGTTAGGACGGAGTATGTACTGACAGCTGGACGTCCCCTGGTGCATTGGAACAAGTCACTCAGGTCAGTGCAGTCGGACGGAGACGGGAGAGTGGAGCCTTATCACTGGATGGAGATGGAAGAATCACTTCTCTCTCAGCCACACCTTCTTCAAGGTTGGTGAACTTTCCAGAAATAAGCACAGGTTCTTTCTCTAACAAAAGTAGGACCCAAGGCTGGAGCAGAAGGACGGTGGAGCCATAAGATAAGGGTCAAAATACAGCTCTTCTTTCCAGGCGTGTGTGAGAAGGACAGCGACCTCACGGAGCTCGGGACTGTTTTTATTCTCATTGGACACATTGGCACACAAACTTAGTGGGGTAAGGGGACTTGCCAATGACCATATAGATGGGGGAACACGGGGTTGAAAGAAGAGATGAGCCTTGACCTGGATGACTCCCCAGGGCACTGGGTCCACCTCTGTGGGGGACACAGAGCCTGGCACATGCATGTTAGTTGAATTCGTTTATTTTAAGGCGATGGATGAAGAAGCAAAGTGTCCAGACTCTGCTTCTGACCCAGGGCTGAGAGGTGGCTTAAGCTTGTCAGCCAAGTAGAAAAGTGCGTTTGAGAAAGAAAGCCTTCACGAAGGCTTTTGGGAGCTTTGGGCAAGTTTGATTGTTTCTTTAAACATTGAGATCTACTTACTATGTTGTCTAAGATGGCCTTGAAAGGGGTAGGCTTGAAGTAATAGCCCTCCCTTCTTGGGTTTAAGCCTCTTGAGTAGCTGAGAATTACAGATGTTCTTACTGTGTCTGGGTAGGGTTTGGACATGTGCACCTTCCTTCCTTCCTTCCTTCCTTCCTTCCTTCCTTCCTTCCTTCCTTCCTTCTTTCCTTCCTCCCTCCCTCCCTTCTTTTCTTCCTTCATTTCCAACCAGAAGGAAGGTTCTCTAGAACAATCTATACCAAGCATCTCTCATTATTCCACCCTTTATCATACTATATATCATGTGATATACCTTTGTCTATCAATTTGTTGTATGTGTACTTTTAATTATCTTATTCTCCTTTGATTGGAAATCAAATTCCATGAGGAGGGTTGAAGCACTCTGAGTGCTCAGTTCATTTCTTCAGAGTAAGCACTTAACATTGGTGAGTGGATTCCAAGGTAAGGGGACATCAGGCAGAGCACAGAAACAGCCTCTTTGTTGTCAGGAATTGTGCATTTTGCTGCAAGAATGGAGAATACATCATGAAGGTTGTGGTGTACCAAGAGGGGATGCCAGAGGAGGACTGATATGAAGAAGGTCATGTGAGAAGTTTGGATCTATTGTACCTAGGGGAAAGGCAAACCATTGAGGGTTTGGGGGTAGGAGACGACAGACTGAATCTAACCCATGTTTTAGAAAGACAACTGTAACTGACGATAACTTTAGAAAGATAAATGTTGTATTTGTAATGGAAATGTAGTATAATGAATGGATCTGGAAGTTGGTCAGAAGGATGTTGCTTCCGGATGAGAGATGACAAGGGTGTGGACCCAAGTCACTTGTTCAAGTAAAGGAAGATTAGAAGGGAAGAGGGCAGAGATGACAAAAGTGGAGAGTGCCAGCTAGAAGCCACTTGGCAAGGCAGAGTCCCCACAGCAGGAAGTGGTGGCAGGTAGGAGTTTGAGGTCAGTGTAACAGCTCTCGTTGTTGCTCATCTGAGCAGCTGTCTAGACGCTCAGGGGGAAGCTGAGACTCTTGGGGTGGATGCCTCTGGTCTGTCATCAAGGATGGACAATTGAAATCAAGGGGAGAATGAGACACACCGGATGGTGGTGTAGACAGACCGAGGAGGGGTGAAGGTGCCAGTAGACTTCTTCAGAATGCTCACATCATGGGAGTAGGGAGGCAGAAAAGGGTGGTCCTTCCTGTCTTCCCAGCAAAGAGTGCAGAAGGTTGGACACCACTGTGCCCCTGATCAGGGTCAATGTTTGTACTGCATTGCAGTCAAGACTTTGACCTCAGAAAGAATAAATAACTTATTAGCATCTGTAGAGTTAAAAAAATACTTTGAATAAATCTGACAAAAGGTTTGTAGGATTTTCATCCAAAGCACCCTCTTCTTCCTGTTCTTCCTGTGTGGCAGAGGGGACTGTGCTCTGAAGATGAGACCCACTATCCAGAAGAGAGTTTCAGGTATGTGCTTTGGACAGGTCTGGTATATGGAAAGGCACTGGAGCTGGAAGATGCTGATGGGAAGAAAAGATAGGGTGCTGTCCCTCTTAAAGGGGCTGCTCACCTTAGAGAAGATGGAGCAATAAGCATCGGGTGAGGGTAGTATGATGTCACCTGGGTCAGCACAGGAAGGATATTTGCCCTGCTAGGGGTGGGAGGGTCCTGACAACTTACAAGTAGGGCTCATGGGACCACATACTGCTGTAGCTGGACCCTTCCAGTGCTGCATGGAGGCTGGCCATTATAGCATGGAAAAAGACTTTCTTCTAATCTGAGGAGTCTAGAAGCCTTTGCTTTTTAGCTGGGTGTGGCCCGAAAAAAAAATCACCGACTCTGTTTTCTTAATCTGGATCTGCTGCTTTTTGGGGGTGTGGTGGAGGCAAGGAAGGCCATAGCTTCAGATGAGAAAAAGAAGGAGATTTATAAAAGAATAATAATAAAAAAGAAAACACAGGGACCAGGCTTGATGACCCATGCCTGTAATCCCAGCCCTCAGGAGAAAGAGGCAGAAAGATCACCACAAGTTTGGGGATAGCCTGATTTATACATCGAGTTCCAGGTTAGCTGAGGTTACACAGAAAGATAGTATCTAAAATAAACTAAAACCAAACCAAGCAAGCAAGCAATTAGCAAGCCCACAGGGTAGGCCAAGGGGGTGGAGGACCCTTTTTGGGTGACTTAGCATCAATACTCACAGACAGTCCAGGCTTGGAAAATCCTCATTTGCTGTTTACACCTTCAACCTCCCCCATCACTCTAGATAGCAACACTCCTTAATTGCTCAGGCCCAGGCCCAGTCGGAGCCTTTGACTAATCCACTTGAGCTGGATGTCTAATCCCCTTCTAAGAAACAAGTCTATGATCAGACACTGTAATCTTTTATATGCCTCCCTTCACCCCTTGAAGTAGCAAGAGAGATGTAAAAAAAAAAGTCAGGTGTTGTTATGACTTTGTTCAAAATTCAATGGTTGTTCTCACCCTCAGAAACAGAGCCAAAGTCCTCTGTGGCCTAGAAGCCATCTGTCCCTGAATACCTTTCTGACCTCATTTTCAACCACCCTCCCTGTGCTCATTCTGCTGGGCCAGCTGCCTCCTTGTTGGTCCTCAAACTCAGAAAGCACAGAAATGACAGCATTGGCTGTCCCCAGTGCCCTGAGGGTTTTGGCTCAGTTTTAAGACTCCACTATGTTCACAGCAGCCTTATTTATAATAACCAGAAGCTGGAAAGAACCCAGATGTTCTTCAACAGAGGAATGATACAGAAAACGTGGTACATTTACACAATGGAGTACTACTCAGCTATCAAAAAAATGACTACATGAAACTCTTAGGCAAATGAATGGAACTAGAAAATACCATCCTGAATGAGGTAACCCAGTCACAGAAGAACACACATGGTTTGCACTCACTGATAAGTGGATATTAACCCAAAAGCTTGAATTACCCAAGACATAATCCACAGACTGCATGAAGCTCAAGGACGACTAAAGTGCGGATGCTTCAGTCCTTCTTAGAGGGGGAACAAAATACTCACAGGAGGAAATACAGGGACAAAGAGTGGAACAGGGACTGAAGGAAAGGCCATCCAGAGACTGCCCCACCTGAGGATCCATCCCATATGCAGCCATCAAAACCAGTCACTATTGCTGATGCCAAAAAGTGCTTGCTGACAGGAACCTGATATGGATGTCTCCTGGGAGGCTATGCCAGAGCCTTACTGATACAGATGAGGATGCTTGCAGCTAAACATTGGACTGAGCAAGAGGACCCCAATGAAGGAGTTAGAGAAAGGATTGAAGGAGTCCCAGGGACTAAACCACCAACCAAAGAGTACACATGTCGGGATCCATGGCTCCAGCTGCATTTGTAGCAGAAGATGGCATTGTCTGGCATCAATGGTAGGAGAAGTCCTGGGTCCAGTGAAGGCTTGTTTCCCCAGTGTAGGGGAATGCCAGGGTGTTGAGGTGGGAGTGGGAGCCTCCTCATAGAAGAAGGGGGAGGAGGTATGGGAGGGAAAGGGGATAACATTTGAAATGTAAATATATATAAAACATCCAATAAAGACTCCACCCCTTTAAGGGTTCTTCACTTGTATTTTGCTTCTACATTACCCCTCAGCCCTGTGGCTAGCGCGTAGGAAGCACGTGCCGACTGCATGCAGTAGTAGCCTGGCCTGTGCTGTGTACCTTTGGGTATGAAATCTGCTCATCTGCAAAAGCATGCACCCCCTTCCTCCAAGGAACGGAAATCACCTCAAGCGTACCAAGTCACCTGGATGTGCAACCACCAGCCACCAGAGGAAGCCACACGATAGTGCTGCAGATGAGGGTGTGGCAACCTGTGGTCATCTCTGAAGCTGTCCTAACGGCCATGCACCCAGAGAGAGCTGTGACTGTTAACTGCAGGCCTGAGTTTCTGAACCAGATGCACTGCCTCTCCCCGCTGCACACACATTCTTCAAACAACATCCTTTCTTTGTAAAGGGGAAGGTGAGATTTTGAGCATTTAAACTGAGTTTTCGCATCTATCTGTCAAGCCCCAAACCCCAGCACCTCCAGTCACCTGAGGTCACATCTCTTATGACACTCTCCCTCTTCCCTCTTCTAAAAATACAGAATCCAGAAACTGAAGCTCTCCTGAAGTTAAATAGCACTCCTCTCTGCTCCGGTCTTTCCTGGAGCAGCATTCTCAGTCTTCCTAAGATGACTTGAATCTAGCCAAGGTGTCACTGTACCTAGCAAACACTGCTGCCAGCTCTGTGCGCTTCAGAGATGAAGAAAGAGGGGAGGGGGAGGATATTAGGCATTAACTTGGGGTATAACTTGGGCAAGGGGCACCTATCAACCTTAGCCTCCAAGCAAATTTGACATCTCTGGCTTCTCTGTTCCTGACCTTACACATCCATGTCTCTCTTCTAGACCCTCTTCATCCTTCCTTTCCCTGTGGTCCTTATGCATGCAGACCAGCTTTGCAGGCCCTCAGCTCTGAGCAATGTCTTAAGGATCATCACCTCAGAGATCCTAGGCTTGCCTAATTATCACAATTGTAAGAAGCTCAGTCCTCTCACCCCTCCCACTCCCCTGTGCTGAAACCCCCTCCTCCAGTGTCTACCTGTGCTATGTCCCACTGTGATTAGTGGCCTGGCTTTTGCACCCTTTCTCAGGGGGTGGTCAGAAGGGATGGTAAGAGGTGAGGATTGGGTGGGGCAGCAGGGCAGGGCCTCGGTTGTGAGCTGTGGATCTGATCTACAGATCCTGGAATGAGGGTGTGTGTGTCGGAGGGAATGAGCAGAGTTAGCTCAAGGTACTGAACAAAGTGGAAAGAGTCAGTCTTGGAGATCCTCAGTGCCTCATACAGCTCCGGCCTCTTCTTCATCCTCAGTCTCGAAGAAGCTCCTTTTAAAATAGCCTCCAGATGAACACCCAGGGTTTTTTATGTGGCAGATCTTTTTGCCTGCAAAACTGTTTATGTTATGCAATGAAGAGTGTAGCCATGGTCTGTTAGCCATGTGAACATCTATAACAGCCAGCATAGCTTCTGGCCAGTGTGAAAGGCTGTATGTGCCTCACCAACGTGAGAACTCAGCCCACGGTAAAGCCACTCAACATTCTGTTTTGTCTGAGCTGCCTTGTCAAAAGTAAAGGTGTGACTTTTCCTCAGGCTTTTACCATTCTAAGATCACGAAAGCATTCATTTCTGTCCCTTTGGGCATTCAATCTTGTGGGACTCTGGGTTTCAGATATTGGCTTGGGTGTCTGACTTGCTCAATTCTGCTAGGTCTGTTCCTTGGCTGGACAAACAATAGCTCATTAACTAATGTTTTAAATGCTTCCATAAAGCATGGGTTTTAGGGTTAAATTTAACTGCAACCCCCCAGCTGTATAAAGCATTGACTCCATAAAATGTGGAAGACTATAGAGTAAAGATTGTGTGGACAACCTGATTACAACTCTATTGAAAGCAACAAGGGGGTAAGATTCCTAGCAAGCTCAGAGAAAAATGGTTTGACAAGATTTCTAAAAACTGTGAGATTGAATAGAATTATGTAGCAGTGGGGGATGGGGAGCTGGGGGTAGCCAACAGAAAGTCCCAGATGCCAGAAAAGGAAAAGGTTCCCAAGACCCAACAGGGATGACATTGGCTGAAATACACAACGAAGGGGGAGAGAGAACCTGTAGAGACCATATTGAGAGGTTACTTTGAGGGATGGGGTCACCCACCCATCTCAAAAATATTAACCCAGAATTGCTCCTGTCTAAAGGAAATACAGGGAGAAAGAGTGGAGCAGGGACTAAAGGAAGAGCCATTCAGAGACTGCCCCACCTGGGGATCCATCCCACATAGTCACCAAACCCAGACACTACTGCTGGTGCCAAGAAGTGCTTGCTGACAGGAGCCTGATACATCTGTCTTCTGAGAGGTTCTGCCAGATCCTGACCAATACAGATGTGAATGCTTGAAGTCAACCATCTGACTGATCACAGGGGTCCCAATGGAGGAGTTAGGGGAAGGACTGAAGGATCTGAAGGGGCCTTATCTGGCATCAATGGGAGGAGAGGCTCTTGGTCCTGTGAAGGCCTCAGTGTAGAGGAAGGCTAGGGCAGTGAGTCAGGAGTGGGTGGGTGGGTTGGGGAGCACCCTCATAGAAACAGAGTAAGGGGAGGTGGAATAGGGAATTTGCAGAGGGGAAATTGGGAAGGGGTATAACATTTGAAATGTAAATAAACAAAATATTCAATTAAAAAAGCCTGTGAGATTAGATTACAAATTAAAACCAAAACCAACCAATCAAACAAACAACGAAACAAAAAACCCAAGCCATCATTTAAGGGTTCTTGAAATTCATCAGATACAAATAATCTATTGAGGCTGTTCATGAAAAATTGTTGCACGTCTGGTAAGAATGTGGGAGTTTGTGGTGTTCCCTTGCTTAGGAATGCTTTCTCCTCTGCAAGCTTGGGTAAAGTCAGTAGGGCTGTGAGTTCTCTCAGAGGACATTGCATTGGTTTGGAGAAGAGGACAAAGGTTCCACCTGAGTACAGTTTTCAGTTCATGGAGCAAACCTGATACAAAACAAATGGACCTGCTCTCAGCCCTACCAGCCTGTAGTTGTGAGGCTGTTGGTGGGGAGCTGAACCAATGGGTTATCCAGCAGCCTGATAGAGTCTGGAAATAAAGAGAGCCTCAAAGGGAGTGCATCTTCCTTCCACATGTATGTGTCTGATGGGTGGCTGAGTTCAGACGTCCGTCCCTTTATGCTGGTGGAAAGTGGAAGCCGATGACCCTTCTATACTTTGGACACTCCATTCCAATCCTGATCCACTACTAGTGGAAATCTGATTCAAGGTTTCAAAGGCTAGAAATCATCAGCATCTTCACTGGAGAAGTCACTGATGGGTTACACCTTTGGGCATGTCGGTAAGAGTGCTTCCAGAGAGGTTTGACCAAGAAGGAGTACACACCCAGAATGTGCTTGGCACAATCCCACATTCCAGAGCTGAGCACCAACAGTGCTCATCTCTCTTGTTTTCGGACCTTGGGGGCGATCTAACTAGCTGCCTCACTCTCACTTCCATGACTACTCTCCTTAGCAGACTGTATCCCTTCAAACATGAGCCCAGTGAACTTCTTCCTTTCCCAAGTTGCTTTTGTTAGATACTCCTACACAGCATAGTAAAGAGGAAATTAACCAATACAGTGTTTAAGCCCAACTTCTGAGTCATTGTCTGGCTATTCTGTGGACACAAGAACAATTTCTCCAAAGTTTGAAAAAAAAAAGGTAAAAAAAAAAAGGTTAAAAAAAAACCAACCTGAAGAAACTGAACAGAGACGTTAGTAGCATCAGTGCTGTACAAAGAAGAGGCACATAACCTCAGGTTAAGTTGAGGCAAAAAAGTCAAATCAAACGGAAAACAAGCAATAATTCTTAGACTGTTGTATGGGAATTTAACTGGTCAATTGGTCAATAGCTTTCAAAACTACACACACACACACACACACACACACACACACACACACACACACACACACACACATTTGCCTTTTAACTTAACAACCCTTGTAGTGGCTTGTATATGCTTGGCCTATGGAAAGTGGCACTATTAGGAGGTGTGGCCTTGTTGGAATGGGTGTGGCCCTGTTGGAACAGGTGTGGCCTTGTTGGAGTAGGTGTGGCCTTTTTGGAGGAAGCATGTCGCTGTGTAGGCTGGATTTGAGGACTCCTAGTGCTCAAGTTTTGCCCAGTGCACATTCCTTCCGTGGAGGATGATCTCCTCCTGGCTGTCTTTGGATCAAGATGTAGAACTCTTGCTGGAAGCAGCACCATGTCTGCCTGGATGGTGCCATGCTTCCCACTATGATGATAATGAACTGAACCTCTTACAGTGTAAGCCATCCCCAATTAAATGTTATCCTTGGTTAAGGTGTCTCTTCACGGCAGCAGCTCTCTGCTCCCAGACCCCGTGGGAAAGAGACCTCACCGCCTGGTCAGGTGGGCACTCCTGAGGCTGCAGAGCGGAAGAGACCACCAACACTGCCCACCCCTGCCCACATCCCTGGCCCAAGAGGAAACTGTATAAGGCCTCTGGGCTCCCGTGGGGGAGGGCCCAGGAGCGGCAGGACCCCTGCCTGAGACACCGCTGGAACCTGAAGGAAACAGACCGGATAAACAGTTCTCTGCACCCAAATCCCGTGGGAGGGAGAGCTAAACCTTCAGAGAGGCAGACAAGCCTGGGAAACCAGAAGAGACTGCTCTCTGCACACACATCTCGGACGCCAGAGGAAAACACCAAAGGCCATCTGGAACCCTGGTGCACTGAAGCTCCCAGAAGGGGCGGCACAGGTCTTCCTGGTTGCTGCCGCCGCAGAGAGCCCGTGGGCAGCACCCTGCGAGCAAACTTGAGCCTCGGGACCACGGGTAAGACGAACTTGTCTGCTGCAAGTGTCCTGCCTGGTGAACGCAAGACACAGGCCCACAGGAACAGCTGAAGACCTGTACAGAGGAAAAACTACACGCACGAAAGCAGAACACTCTGTCCCCATAACTGGCTGAAAGAAAACAGTAAAACAGGTCTACAGCACTCCTGACACACAGGCTTATAGGACAGTCTAGCCACTGTCAGAAATAGCAGAACAAAGTAACACTAGAGATAATCTGATGGCGAGAGGCAAGCGCAGGAACCCAAGCAACAGAAACCAAGACTACATGGCATCATCGGAGCCCAATTCTCCCACCAAAATAAACATGGAATGTCCAAACACACCAGAAAAGCAAGATCTAGTTTCAAAATCATATTTGATCATGATGCTGGAGGACTTCAAAAAAGACGTGAAGAACTCCCTTAGAGAAACACAGGAAAACATTAATAAACAAGTAGAAGCCTACAGAGAGGAATCGCAAAAATGCCTGAAAGAATTCCAGGAAAACATAAATAAACAAGTAGAAGCCCATAGAGAGGAGACACAAAAATCCCTGAAAGAACATCAGGAAATCATAAATAAACAAGTAGAAGCCCATAGAGAGGAGTCACAAAAATCCCTGAAAGAATTCCAGGAAAACACAATCAAACAGTTGAAGGAATTAAAAATGGAAATAGAAGCAATCAAGAAAGAACACATGGAAACAACCCTGGATATAGAAAACCAAAAGAAGAGACAAGGAACTGTAGATACAAGCTTCACCAACAGAATACAAGAGATGGAAGAGAGAATCTCAGGAGCAGAAGATTCCATAGAAATCATTGACTCAACTGTCAAAGATAATGTAAAGCAGAAAAAGCTACTGGCCCAAAACATACAGGAAATCCAGGGTTGGGGATTTAGCTCAGTGGTAGAGCACTTGCCTAGCAAGCGCAAGGCCCTGGGTTCGGTCCCCAGCTCCGAAAAAAAAAAAAAAGAAAAAAAAAAGAAGAAAAGAAACATACAGGAAATCCAGGACTCAATGAGAAGATCAAACCTAAGGATAATAGGTATAGAAGAGAGTGAAGACTCCCAGCTCAAAGGACCAGTAAATATCTTCAACAAAATCATAGAAGAAAACTTCCCTAACCTAAAAAAAGAGTTACCCATAGGCATACAAGAAGCCTACAGAACTCCAAATAGATTGGACCAGAAAAGAAACACCTCCCGTCACATAATAGTCAAAACACCAAACGCACAAAATAAAGAAAGAATATTAAAAGCAGTAAGGGAAAAAGGTCAAGTAACATATAAAGCCAGACCTATCAGAATCACACCAGACTTCTCGCCAGAAACTATGAAGGCCAGAAGATCCTGGACTGATGTCATACAGACCCTAAGAGAACACAAATGCCAGCCCAGGTTACTGTATCCTGCAAAACTCTCAATTAACATAGATGGAGAAACCAAGATATTCCATGACAAAACCAAATTTACACAATATCTTTCTACAAATCCAGCACTACAAAGGATAATAAATGGTAAAGCCCAACATAAGGAGGCAAGCTATACCCTAGAAGAAGCAAGAAACTAATCGTCTTGGCAACAAAACAAAGAGAATGAAAGCACACAAACATAACCTCACATCCAAATATGAATATAATGGGAAGCAATAATCACTATTCCTTAATATCTCTCAACATCAATGGCCTCAACTCCCCAATAAAAAGACATAGATTAACAAACTGGATACGCAACGAGGACCCTGCATTCTGCTGCCTACAGGAAACACACCCCAGAGACAAAGACAGACATTACCTCAGAGTGAAAGGCTGGAAAACAATTTTCCAAGCAAATGGTCAGAAGAAGCAAGCTGGAGTAGCCATTCTAATATCAAATAAAATCAATTTTCAACTAAAAGTCATCAAAAAAGATAAGGAAGGACACTTCATATTCATCAAAGGAAAAATCCACCAAGATTTTTTTCTCAATCCTAAATATCTATGCCCCAAATACAAGGGCACCTACATATGTAAAAGAAACCTTACTAAAGCTCAAAACACACATTGCACCTCACACAATAATAGTGGGAGATTTCAACACCCCACTCTCATCAATGGACAGATCATGGAAACAGAAATTAAACAGAGATGTAGACAGACTAAGAGAAGTCATGAGCCAAATGGACTTAACGGATATTTATAGAACATTCTATCCTAAAGCAAAAGGATATACCTTCTTCTCAGCTCCTCATGGTACTTTCTCCAAAATTGACCATATAATTGGTCAAAAAACGGGCCTCAACAGGTACAGAAAGATAGAAATAATCCCATGCGTGCTATCGGACCACCATGGCCTAAAACTGGTCTTCAATAACAATCAAGGAAGAATGCCCACATATACTTGGAAATTGAACAATGCTCTACTCAATGATAACCTGGTCAAGGAAGAAATAAAGAAAGAAATTAAAAACTTTTTAGAATTTAATGAAAATAAAGGTACAACATACCCAAACTTATGGGGCACAATGAAAGCTGTGCTAAGAGGAAAACTCATAGCGCTGAGTGCCTGCAGAAAGAAACAGGAAAGAGCATATGTCAGCAGCTTGACAGCACACCTAAAAGCTCTAGAACAAAAAGAAGCAAATACAACCAGGAGGAGTAGAAGGCAGGAAATAATCAAACTCAGAGCTGAAATCAACCAAGTAGAAACAAAAAGGACCATAGAAAGAATCAACAGAACCAAAAGTTGGTTCTTTGAGAAAATCAACAAGATAGATAAACCCTTAGCCAGACTAACAAGAGGACACAGAGAGTGCGTCCAAATTAACAAAATCAGAAATGAAAAGGGAGACATAACAACAGATTCAGAGGAAATTCAAAAAATCATCAGATCTTACTATAAAAACCTATATTCAACAAAACTTGAAAATCTTCAGGAAATGGACAATTTCCTAGACAGATACCAGGTACCGAAGTTAAATCAGGAACAGATGAACCAGTTAAACAACCCCATAACTCCTAAGGAAATAGAAGCAGTCATTAAAGGTCTCCCAACCAAAAAGAGCCCAGGTCCAGACGGGTTTAGTGCAGAATTCTATCAAACCTTCATAGAAGACCTCATACCAATATTATCCAAACTATTCCACAAAATTGAAACAGATGGATCACTACCAAATACCTTCTACGAAGCCACAATTACTCTTATACCTAAACCACACAAAGACACAACAAAGAAAGAGAACTTCAGACCAATTTCCCTTATGAATATCGACGCAAAAATACTCAACAAAATTCTGGCAAACCGAATCCAAGAGCACATCAAAACAATCATCCACCATGACCAAGTAGGCTTCATCCCAGGCATGCAGGGATGGTTTAATATAAGGAAAACCATCAACGTGATCCATTATATAAACAACCTGAAAGAACAAAACCACATGACCACTTCATTAGATGCTGAGAAAGCATTTGACAAAATTCAACACCCCTTCATGATAAAAGTCCTGGAAAGAATAGGAATTCAAGGCCCATACCTGAACATAGTAAAAGCCATATACAGCAAACCAGTTGCTAACATTAAACTAAATGGAGAGAAACTCGAAGCAATCCCACTAAAATCAGGGACTAGACAAGGCTGCCCACTCTCTCCCTACCTATTCAATATAGTTCTTGAAGTTCTAGCCAGAGAAATCAGACAACAAAAGGAGGTCAAGGGGATACAGATCGGAAAAGAAGAGGTCAAAATATCACTATTTGCAGATGATATGATAGGATATTTAAGTGATCCCAAAAGTTCCACCAGAGAACTACTAAAGCTGATAAACAACTTCAGCAAAGTGGCTGGGTATAAAACTAACTCAAATAAATCAGTTGCCTTCCTCTATACAAAAGAGAAACAAGCCGAGAAAGAAATTAGGGAAACGACACCCTTCATAATAGACCCAAATAATATAAAGTACCTCGGTGTGAATTTAACAAAGCAAGTAAAAGATCTCTACAATAAGAACTTTAAAACACTGAAGAAGGAACTTGAAGAAGACCTCAGAAGATGGAAAGATCTCCCATGCTCATGGATTGGCAGGATTAATATAGTGAAAATGGCCATTTTACCAAAAGCAATCTACAGATTCAATGCAATCCCCATCAAAATACCAATCCAATTCTTCAAAGAGTTAGACAGAACAATTTGCAAATTCATCTGGAATAACAAAAAACCCAGGATAGCTAAAGCTATCCTCAACAATAAAAGGACTTCAGGGGGAATCACTATCCCTGAACTCAAGCAGTATTACAGAGCAATAGTGATAAAAACTGCATGGTATTGGTACAGAGACAGACAGATAGACCAATGGAATAGAATTGAAGACCCAGAAATGAACCCACACACCTATGGTCACTTGATTTTTGACAAAGGAGCCAAAACCATCCAATGGAAAAAAGATAGCATTTTCAGCAAATGGTGCTGGTTCAACTGGAGGGCAACATGTAGAAGAATGCAGATCGATCCATGCTTATCACCCTGTACAAAGCTTAAGTCCAAGTGGATCAAGGACCTCCACATCAAACCAGACACACTCAAACTAATAGAAGAAAAACTAGGGAAGCATCTGGAACACATGGGCACTGGAAAAAATTTCCTAAACAAAACACCAAGGGCTTACGCTCTAAGATCAAGAATCGACAAATGGGATCTCATAAAACTGCAAAGCTTCTGTAAGGCAAAGGACACTGTGGTTAGGACAAAACGGCAACCAACAGATTGGGAAAAGATCTTTACCAATCCTACAACAGATAGAGGCCTTATATCCAAAATATACAAAGAACTCAAGAAGTTAGACCGCAGGGAAACAAATAACCTTATTAAAAAATGGGGTTCAGAGCTAAACAAAGAATTCACAGCTGAGGAATGCCGAATGGCTGAGAAACACCTAAAGAAATGTTCAACATCTTTAGTCATAAGGGAAATGCAAATCAAAACAACCCTGAGATTTCACCTCACACCAGTGAGAATGGCTAAGATCAAAAACTCAGGGGACAGCAGATGCTGGCGAGGATGTGGAGAAAGAGGAACACTCCTCCATTGTTGGTGGGATTGCATACTGGTACAACCATTCTGGAAATCAGTCTGGAGGATCCTCAGAAAATTGGACATTGAACTGCCTGAGGATCCAGCTATACCTCTCTTGGGCATATACCCAAAAGATGCCCCAACATATAAAAAAGACACTTGCTCCACTATGTTCATCGCAGCCTTATTTATAATAGCCAGAAGCTGGAAAGAACCCAGATGCCCTTCAACAGAGGAATGGATACAGAAAATGTGGTACATCTACACAATGGAATATTACTCAACTATCAAAAACAACGAGTTTATGAAATTCGTAGGCAAATTGTTGGAACTGGAAAATATCATCCTGAGTGAGCTAACCCAATCACAGAAAGACATACATGGTATGCACTCATTGATAAGTGGCTATTAGCCCAAATGCTTGAATTACCCTAGATGCCTAGAACAGATGAAACTCAAGACGGATGATCAAAATGTGAATGCTTCACTCCTTCTTTAAAAGGGGAACAAGAATACCCTTGGCAGGGAAGAGAGAGGCAAAGATTAAAACAGAGACTGAAGGAACACCCTTTCAGAGCCTGCCCCACATGTGGCCCATACATATACAGCCACCCAATTAGACAAGATGGATGAAGCAAAGAAGTGCAGACCGACAGGAGCCGGATGTAGATCGCTCCTGAGAGACACAGCCAGAATACAGCAAATACAGAATCGAATGCCAGCAGCAAACCACTGAACTGAGAATAGAACCCCCATTGAAGGAATCAGAGAAATAACTGGAAGAGCTTGAAGGGGCTCGAGACCCCATATGTACAACAATGCCAAGCAACCAGAGCTTCCAGGGACTAAGCCACTACCTAAAGACTATACATGGACTGACCCTGGACTCTGACCTCATAGGTAGCAATGAATATCCTAGTAAGAGCACCAGTGGAAGTGGAAGCCCTGGGTCCTGCTAAGACTGAACCCCCAGTGAACTAGACTGGTGGGGGGAGGGCGGCAATGGGGGGAGGGTTGGGAGGGGAACACCCATAAGGAAGGGGAGGGGGGAGGGTTGGGAGGGGAACACCCATAAGGAAGGGGAGGGGGGAGGGGGATATTTGCCCGGATACTGGGAAAGGGAATAACACTCGAAATTTATATAAGAAATACTCAAGTTAAAAAAAAAAAGGTGTCTCTTCAGCAGTGAACCTCTAAATAAGACAATCCTGTTTATGTTTTTGTTTTTGTTTTTTTTTGTTTTGGCTTTGTTTTATTTTTAGAAAATTATCCTATGAATTCGGTTGATTCAGTTGAGTATATATATGCTGAAGGTTTTTGTTGCACAATATTCTATAATAAGAAAAACTGAACACAGCTCCATTGTTCACCACTGAGCAGCTCACAAGCTGCGTTGTGTTGAATTGTATCTGTACAAATGGATTAAATGCTAGGCAGATTGCGCAGTGGGTGAAGGCGTTAGCAGTGCGAGTTGGATGACCAGAGTTCCATTCACAGACACAACATAAAGAGTCAGATGTAGTGCTGGGCGTCTGCAATCTCAGCATTCCCTATGGCAAGATGGGAGGCAGAGGCAGGAGAATCTCAAGCTCTGGCCTGGATGCTTGACCAACTAGCCTTAGTTACTCAGCACAGTGGCCTCAACAAGAAGAGACTCTTGTCCTCAATCAGGTGGACAGAGAAAACTAACCGTCAAAAGTTGTCTCTGACCTCTAGGTCTGTGCCATGACATGTGCATGTTCATGGATGTGTGTATGTGCACACAGCATAATATAAAATAATATTAAAAAATTAATATTTCTGCGTTTTATATACTTTTTGCTACTCTTAATAATTTTCAAGACCTTATTTCTGCTTCTCTTGTGAAGTTTATAGTAAAGAGCGTGGTGATAACGATGACAGTGATATCACAGTTTACCTCTGTGCTACTACTTCATAAAGGACTCTTGCATTGAATCTAATCATCCCACCCACTACATGAAAGAAAAGTTACACACACAAGAAACCAGGCTAGAGGAGGTAATTCCCAATGGTATAGCATGGGAGCTTGATCTTTGGAGTTATAGAATTTTGGCTTAGAGGTCCACCTCAGCTCCTTTCTGGCTCTGTGGCCCTGAAGAGTCTTATCATCTTAGAACTCTTAACCTAATCATCACTAATGTGGTAACAATAAAAATGGCTCCCACACGAGGCTGCTCCTAATCACGAGACACAGGAAGGAAAAGCACACAGTAAGTGCTCAATGGTCGATGGGACAGAAAGGCCTGGGGTTTCCAGATCCTACTTACTGCCTGTGCTGAAGTATTCCTCCTTTGAAATGTGAAGGCCCAACTACCTAAGGCTCTTGAGTCACTAACACCATGTCAAACAAGTTCATATCATCATCATCTGTCTGTGTTGTCTTTATTTTCACAGCTAGATCACCAGTTTTCCAGAAACAGGATCAGCTCCTGGGGCTCTCTGTACCCTTCACTGGATTTGGTTCTCAATATGCTCAACAACTATCTGTTGCTTAACTAAGTCTGGAGAAAAGGAGTATGAAAGGAACATAAAACAAACAAACAAGCAAACCAAACAACAAAACCCAAGCAAGCAAGCAACTGATCAAACCAAAACAACAACAAAAAAGACCACCCAGAAAAGAAATCTAAAATAAAACAAGAGACATGTGAAGGTCAATTTAATTATAAAAACCAGGCATACCAGGCTTGTACTGAGAAAGTGAGAGGGGCAAAAGCTCATATGACGTGGACAGGAAGTGAAAAAAACAAGAGGAAAACGTAAGTCATGTAATGTGATTAGGAAAGCATTCATATTTAGAGGAAACACTGAGGCAATACTGAGTCTATCTATCTATCTATCTATCTATCTATCTATCTATCTATCTATCTATCTATCTATCTACCTACCTACCTACCTACCTTTGGAATGGGTGATTGAGATGAGGGTAAAAGGCCCCTGCTAACTCCAAAGTGTCTTAGGCAGTCTGGTAGGGATAAGGCACTATGCAAGAGTCATGAAAGGACCATAAGCAATCTCCCATTCTGGTCTACTTTGACCATCATTGGATTTAGGATTAACTTCCAGTTTGGACTTTTAAAAAAGAAGGAGCTGCAGAAAGGAGTCTACAGTCAAGAGACTGAGAAGGAAGTGTCCTCCATTCTCTTCCACGTTGACCTCAGAGATTCCACACACTTTTGAAGTTTGCACTCCACAATTCTGTTCATTGGCTTCTACTCAGGATATGTTTTCTATGGGAGGAATTTAAGAAGCTGCCTCTTCTTTCCCCAGACTACAAACTCCTTGAGAGCAGAAACAAATCCTTCATCTCACTGCTGCTTGATGGGGGGGCTGACAGAACAGATGATCCTTAAACATTTATTGACTGAGGTCTTTCTGTAAAGAACAGGACAAAGGCAATGCCTTAGAAGAGGCTTTTATAGTGAGCTTTGACCATGCCCTGGTCTTCTACATCCTAACCACAAGGATTCACCTACACATGGTAGATCCCTCTCTTCCGGGTACATCCTCGAGAGCAGAGCCTGAGGGCTTGTGTCTAAAGTAGGCACAAGGTCAGTGCCAAGTCATTGTTTACTGAATAACCTGACATATAAGTCCATCAGACTGTGGACCTCTTTAAATCTCAACAGAGTTGATTCTCCTGGGGGTCATGAGTGGACCCTTTGAAGTCAGAGTGAATCCTTTATAACATGACGTTTTAAAAACTCAAATTAGAGTTACTGGTAAGCCTGTGAGGATCTTCAAGGGTGGTTTCCAGATATGTCTGCAACTTGTTTTCTTAAGGGAATTTTTAAATTCTTGGTCCCAGGACAACTCTCATGTCAATTAAGCTAAAATGGCTAGGAGAAAGAACCGGATATTGGTGATGTTCTAAAGATCCCCACAATCCCAAGCAATCCCTGGTTACCTCAAGATTCTCAGCCATCCTCAACCAGAGATTTCTAGAGACCTCTAATGTTCTCAAGGTCTTCCAGACGCAAGATTCCCTAACGAACAGTCAATTTTGGGAACCATTGCCTTGGAAAATCCATTTTTTATTATTGATCTTGAGTAAGGCTAAATCACAAGATTATCAGAGACACCTAAGCCTCTACCATGATGCAAGTGGAATTTTAACTACAAACATCTGTAAAAACGGAGCATCTGGTGTGAGGGGGACGTGTCCAGGTGCTTCCGTGTCTGCTGACGTCCCTGAGCATCTGCTCTTCATCGTAAACCTTTCTTCATCTTCCGTGGATTTAATCAGCATTGCAGTTATTGCTTGTCATCGCAAGGACTTAGACCACAAGGAAAGCAAGTCTGATCCACAGTGGGTGAAGGACCCAATTGTGATTTAAATGTCTGTGCATTTGTGTGACAGATTTTCCTGGGAGAAGCAACACACACACACACACACACACACACACACACACACACACACACACACACACACACACGCACACACACATATTTATTCACTCCAGCTAGGGAGTCCATGACAGACCAAAAGTATAGATACCACCAAACTCCAACTTGCTGGGCCATTGGGTCAGTCACAGTGGGTGTGGGGTTACCTACTTTTGAGTTTGAAATAACTCAAAGACAGCTGCATCACCAAGCCCACCCCAGCATAGGAGACAGCTCACAAAAGCTGGGTACCTGGAGCACACTATACAGCCTGCAGGCAGTGTAGCAGCTTGGAGAGTGTCCTTTGCAGGGGACACTTCCAGGAAGCTCGTCTTTTGTTTCCTCTAGGCATTTTGCCTGGTCTCTGATTCTTTCAAGTTGCTTGGTTGGTCCCTGCTTTTCCCAGGCTTGTCTGAGAATAGCTCACAGTGGTCTTTACTGCTTATACACTCTTGGGAAGAGAAGAGCCTAGTGAATCTGGTTAGTTTCAGGGACTTCCTAAAGCCATTTTGAGCTATTTACTTCCTGTCTTAACAGGCTTCCCTGCAGGATGGAATGTTTCACATCCCCTTTGTTTCATCTCCTTGTAAAACTTAGTTCCAGAAAAATCCCATTGTTTCACTTTTCCTTTATATCCAATGTTTTACAACTTTCCCTTTAATGTCCATAGATCCTGCTGAGAGGAAACTACTATAGAATACTATGAGGTCACTCATTAGTTTGTGCAGTAGATGATGGTAATGACAGAAAGATACAACAATAACAAAGGACTTAGAAGAAAAAGAAAAGAAAACAGATCTCATATAAAATAGGATTAACAGTAGAAAAGTCAAAGTTGAAGAACTAAAAAAAGAAATTGTATTTATTTCTATTCATGTAGTTCAGGGTCATGTTGGGAGAAGGCCTTGTTTTTATAACCCTACAGACGGGACAGTTAGTTAACTTCTCTAAGTATCATGTATTTCGTTTTTTCCTGCTGGGACATTTATTACAATAAGACCAAATTTGACACTACTACCTGAATATCTCTTTCTTCTTCCAAGCTTTTGGTTCTGGTAGAGCAAACTCTCCTCAGGGATGCAGCCCAACATATTAGGTAATTGATAAATATTTAAAAGGTGATTTGACAATTTCTAATGGTTTCTAGTTCCTTTTGTTAAAAACTTCATCTTCATTTCAAGATTGCTGTGAGGAAAAGATTCAGTGAAATATATAAGCATCTAGTGCATGGCAGACAGGTAACATTTTAAAATTCAGTGCTATGATGGAGGAAAACAACACACACAAATGTCTGTTCTGCTCTATTTTTCTGCTATGTTCTAGGGGAAAGAGGACAGTCGAATGTGCAATATATTGAATCTTTGGAGAATTCAAGAGATGCCATCAACTTTCTTGACGCCCCTCTCCCAAATCATAGGAACTCCAACATCCACTCACACCACTATCTGACCACACATCAGGCAGCCAGGGTGGACCATTAAGACTCATATTCTAATCAACCACCAGATGGCAACATAGGCACCACTGACCGACTGGCCAAAAAAACCAGCCAAAGTTTTTCCTCGCTGAAAAACACAGCAGGAAGAAAGGCTCTTAGCCCTTGGGCTCAAGCCTTGTTATTCTGTTTGAAGAGTACATAATGCTTTGAGATAGGCACCTTCCTTTTTGTTTCCAACCACCAGTTAAACCCTACCCTGGGGCCACCCCAGCACTGAAGGGTCCTCATCTGGTATCTTTGTCAGAATATCTATGTGCTCTTCCTTTCATGACTATTCTCTTAAAGACACACCACATTGCTTTGGTGGAAGCTCAGAATCCCTTGTCTAATCTTGAAGTTGTCCTCCCCATCAAAACTTGAATCCTTATTCTTACACAACAGTGTATGAATCTTTATCCTTATCCTTGCCCAACACTGGCAGGAATTCGCCTCCTCTCCTGACATGGCTCATGTCAAGTTCACATCCACACTCACTGCCCTCCTGTTTCCTCACCACCACAAAGAAAAACCCCAGCAGAAAGACTTACAGTTTGACTCCGGATGAGGTCTAACTCCTCCCCCTCCCCCAATGCTTTCCTTCTTGGTAAGTGCTAACTGCTAAGTTTCAGGTTTCAGGAGATCTGCACAATACTTTATCAGAAATCTTCAGGGGTTTCCAGTCACACAAGCACGGGAGGGAAGAAATAGAATATGTATATTTTTGTTCTTTCTAACTCCATGGCTGTACCCTACATTTATCATATTTTTACTTATGGGCTTAAGGGAGAAAGAAGCAAGAGCGTAAATGAGGACAACATGACATTCCCTGCCTCTGAGGTTCCCTCCTGAACAGGAAACGAAGAAGGGCACTATCAAAACCAAACACCCCAGAAAAATTGGATTTTTATTTTTTATTAGACTTACTGGGAAAACACAGTTCCTTCCTTCCTTCCTTCCTTCCTTCCTTCCTTCCTTCCTTCCTTCCTCCCTCCCTCCCTCCCTCCCTCCCTCCCTCCCTCCCTTCCTTCCTTTCTTCGTTCCTCCATTTATTCACATGTGGATTGAGCACTACTGGCTTGTGGATACTGGTTACTCAAGGAAAGATAAGACCAAATGCCAGTCTTCAGGACTTAATGGTGAGACAGGCCAGTATATAGTCAGCATGGCTCAGAAGTGCAGACTGTAGTAAGGCCATGCAGAAGAGGAGAGGTGTCCATAGAAGATGTTTTCAGTGGGCCTAGGAGTGCTAAAGGACTAGGAGGAGCTAGTAAGTCATGCACAGTTGGGAAGAAAACCTATCAGTATGAAAACATAGAGGGACATCAGTGAAGGAGTTCATTACAATTGGAGCAAAACTGGGGAGAGATGAAGAAAGGGAATGGAGAGGGTAGAGGAGCCAGCTCTTTAGGCTCAACATGGAAGATTCTCCTAGGGTTGTTTGTACTTTCCTTTGATGGTAGAGAAATTTTGAAGAGTTTAAACAGGTGAGTGTCATGATTGATTTTTTTTTTAAAGGAAGATAACTCAGCAGCTTGGGAACATGTGGCTCTGGTTGTCAGGGATTAGGAATTATACAGATTCCTGATAGGCAGACAGACAGGGAGAGCAGACCAAAGATAGATAATAAAGATAGAAAACGTCTGGTTTCTTCCTTACTTTCTGAACATGGGACAGAGGCCTGCTATGCCTATTCTCCTGTCAGTAAGGCATGCCAGAAGCCTTACCAGTCTGACAATTTCAAGACTGGGTCCAGGAATCATTTACTCAAAGTTGTTGCCTCACCCATCAGCTTCTCTGTCTTTGTTCAAACTGAACAAGCATAAACTAGGGTAAGAAGACTCTTCAAGGACCTCGAAAACCCCCAGGTCACCATGAGGGGCCAGGTTTCAGGCTCCAGAGCAGCTTTCCTGCTTTGCAAAGGGGTTTCCCTCTCTGTACCTTGCTGAGTGTGTTTTGCCAGCTCTAATAAGTTCTTCTTCCTGGTTGATAATGTCTGCTGTGTTTGAAATCTTTCCGGCTGCTAGTTGTTACACTCAAGGTTTTCCATGCACTTTAATTCTTTAACTGGCAGAGAAAATGAACCTGATTAAGAATCCTAGATTGTAACATTTGGATGGGCAAAAAATTAATACCAGAGGTGGGGAAATTATTGCAGTGGTCCAGGCAGAGAGCAGGGTATTCGCTGAGAAGAGATAGCACAGAGACAGTTTATAGGCTCTATAATCCATGCAGACTGTTGGAGCCTGGGAATGGTGGGCTAGATGATTGGAAAATGCAGGGTGATTCTGATATTCCTGCCTACAGCTCAGGACAGGCCTAGGCTGGATCCGCAGGGAGATCTGGAAGTCAGTACAGACAAAGCCTCTGTGGCATGAAGTTAATTAGGGTCTAGGAGCTAAGAAAAGGGAAGAGAAAGATATGAGGACATATCAGGGCCAGGAAGAGAAGAAGATGTTAAAGGATGGGCAAGAGGAGAAAAATCAGAGGGAGGGATGTGGTCAGGTGGTGCTTTGCTGGAGTAACTATAGTAAAGGGTTATGTGAGTTAGATCCAAGAAAACACTTCAAACAATGACTGAAGGCTCTAAACTATCTATTTATAGGAGTTTACAGGCAGAGGCCTGGAGTCTGGGAGATGAGGGTGATCTATGTGGGGAGGGCACCAGGTATCAAGTATGTGGGGCATGGGAAGCCTAAATGCGAGTGATAATTGTATAATTTTCAAGGAGTGATATGTCCAGATTTTGTTAAAGTCTAGGTTGTGGCTACAGTTGGGATGCCCAAGTGAGGTCAGTCTGTGAGATCCTGAGTAGGAGAAGGTCATAGGTGTTGGGTAGGTTGTCCCCCAAGTACCCAGGAATCAGAGTAGACTCTGGATTCTAGGAGAACCCTGTGGGGGCAGAGGCCAAGAGGTAAAATTGCAGACAGACTGAGGACAGAGGGACAAATGGAAGAGAGAAGCTGTCCTTGGAGGCATGGGTTTTTACTGGAAAGCAGTGACTTTTGGAGAGCCATTTGAAATGATTTTTTGTGTTTTTGGTGAAGCCTGTGGAAAAGCAAAATTTCTTTAGAATGAGGAATATGATGATGGTCAGGCACGAAAAGATCCAGGTACAGGAGGTGGATCAAGAGGACAGAATAGCAGAAGGACAGATGTCTTGAGCCTTGTGGAGCAAGAGGAGAGGCAGGTCAGGCTTGGTTGGCTGCAGTCATGAGGCCCTGGAGTGTTTCTAAAGGCCTCTGCTCTCCTACTCCAGTCCATCCTCCTTTTCTGGGTCTCAGTGTCAAGAGCCCAAAGAAGTCCTTTCTGATGGCAGTCCAGCTCTTCCTGCTGACGAGTACAGTTGTCAGAGCTGCAGAAGAAGTGCTGAGCTCCATGCGCAAAGTGCCTTAGACTCAGCCTGACAGAACTGTGGCTCATTGAAGGCTTTTCAGTCTGGAATCCCCATTCTCTAACCACCCTGAAATCTTGCTATGCTGAGATTGAAGAATGACTGAGCAGCTCTGAGAGGAGACCCTGTTATATTCTGGGATGCTTGAGATTGAACAGAAGATGCTTTGGAAGCTGCTTGATCTAGGTCAGCCTTTGGACAATGAGTTGGAGTGATATGACTGAGGACCGGCTATGAGGAAGTGAGCATGTCAAAATGGAATGAATCTAATATGTGTATTCTTTCCCTTCCAACTCTTACAAACAGCTTAACTATAACATACATAGATGTTATAGCTCATACAAGCTTACCTTTCTCTTAGTTAGGGTCTCATTGCTGTAAAGAGACACCATGACCAAGGCAACTCATATAAAGGCAAACATTCAATTGGGACTGGCTTATGGTTTCATAATGATCATAGTGGGAAGCATGTTAGTGTGCAGGCAGACATGATGTAGCCAGGAGTTCTACATCTTGATCCAAAGGCAGCCAGGAGGAGACTTTCTTCTGCACTTGGCAGAGCTTGAGTACTAGGAGACACCAAAGCCAGGCTACACAGTGACACACTTCCTCCAACAAGGCCACATCTATTCCAACTAGGCCACATCTCCTAATAATGCCACTTCCTATGGGCCACCCATATTCAAACCACCATACTTTGTAAGATTATTTTTTATTGTGTTGATTAAAAAAAATGTTCACCACATGGTCTTGGGGAATCTCCACCATGTTCTATTGGCCTCTTTCACTGTGAATAATAAGGGTTGAAGTAGAGTGTTGGCTTTTCACCATTGCAGGTTAGGCCTCCATAATTTGCTGGAAGGTCGCTATGTGGGGAGTTAAGGGGAACATGGCGGGTGTTTTCTGAGTCTGCTATGGTGTTGATATGAAGATCTATCCTTGGATGTGCACAGATGTTATGCTTTGTATGAGGTTTTGTTTGGAATGAGGACTATGCTTCATAGCACAGTGTTTGTGCCTGTGTTCTGGCCTACTCTGACCCTGCAAGTTTGGCTTCTCTATAAGGTTTTATCTATCTTTATATTTTGGATGTAGGGCATCTCTAGTAGGTGGCTTATCTTCTGCATTGCCCTGCCAGTTTTGATGCCTAAGTATTTGGTGGGTGCACAGCATCTCTGGATGCCTCTGCACTGTATAAAGTGATTGGTGGGTGTTCTTTGGTGATAGTGGCAATGTTCTCTACCAAATTCGGATTTACTAAAATGGTTTTGATGGGCTCAGCTTTTCCCAGGACCACTGGTGATGAATCACATCCTGTGTCTAGTGAGTGGACAGGCAAGTCCTGTAGCCAAGCCTGGACCTGTTCTTTGTCACCTAGCACCATCTGGGAGCTCTGTCTCAGGCATGGCAGCTGGGATGTATCACTAGGCCACCAGCAGGCCTCCCAGCTGGGAACATTCTGAGAACCTGTGCCAGAGAAACTACATCTGTGACTCACTCAGGGGGAAATCCCAGCTACTGGGCTCAGCCTTAGCCCTGGTAGCTATGGAGAAGGGACCAGAACTGCAAAGAGAAGATAGGCTACTTAGGCCTTTTCAGTTTCTGCAGAAGCATGGCGTATTTTCAGTTCCCTATTTCACAAAGGAAGCTGAAAGAAGGAGTTAAAACCTTTCAGCAAAACGTGGAGCTCATGACTGTGGAGGGTAAAGATTTTGGGTTGAGTCCTTGAGTTGCTCCTCTGACCCTCTGGAGCTTCTCCCTTGCATCTGGCCCAAAGGTAACTATCATCGTGTTTATGATCTGCATATAGTGATTTTACTTTTGTTTCTGGTCTTCACAGGTCATGTTTATAGTCTGCACATAGTATTTTATGAACACTGAAAATTTGAGCCTCAGGAAATGGGTCCTTAGACCCATGGAAAAAATTCTCCCAATATTAGAAAAGAGGCACCAGAAAGAGAATGGGACTTGCTTCATAACTCAGAACTTTGGATTTTTAGATCATGGTTATCTTCTCTGAGGGAATGTTTAGCTAGGTGAGGCCTGCAAGCCACAGGTGTTAAAGGATGACTTCGGGGCAGTTCCTGCAAGGATTCAAGTGAATGGGAAGGTTTTGCAGGACCATGACAGGAAGATAGGTGGCTGCCATGTTACTTCTCACGAAGTGACAGTCATTGCTGAGACCGAGATGCCTGTAAATGCCTCCACCGAAACTGTGGTAAATCCTTGCTGCTAAGGAAGCTCAGTAACATTGGTTCTGGGGAGCTGTTGGATCAGTCCTCATGACCTTGGAGTCCCTCTTAACCTGTACAGAACAAGTGTTAAAAGTAAGGGTCAAGAAGTGGACCTTGGTGATCACATGATCAGGCTGGAATGTGTTGGAATATGCATGGAATAATGAGGCCAGAGTAGCAAAGTCTGCAGATAAGAACAGGAAGATGGTGTTGTGGAATCCTTGTAGCTGTTAAGTGGTAGAACTGAAGCCAGTAGATGGAAATCTTGGGAGAAAAACTGTGATTCATCAGCAATAAGCCCTTTTGATTGTTGTAACATGCAACATGCTAACTAGTCTACTAGTTAGGATCCTGAGCTCTAGATGTGAGCCACGATGGGTAACTATTGGCAACTTTGCTCACACATGTGATTCGAGGAGTCTTTCAGGGTAGGCTTCCAGAGTAATTTTTGAAAAAATTTACATTTATTGCTAGCACAAACTGGAAAAATTTGTACTACAAATGCATTGTTTATAGGCTTTCTTGAAAGATATAAAAATCTGACAAGCTAGCTTCATCCAGCTATGTACTAATAATGGAGAGCCGGGTTGTAGCTGCCTCGTCCAGCCCTGCTCTTCATAGGCACTGTCTCCTTGTTCAATTTCAGGAAGACCCAGATGGCTACCCTGAGTCGTTTGTGCCCCTGTCTTAGTCAAAACTATGCGTTCTGGAGTTCTCCTTTGAAATTATTCAATGAGGGATGCAGTTTCCTTACACAGGTATAGGATAATAACTTGAATCTTGGGTAGGAAGACACTTTATAGGAAGATGTAGCTCTGACAGATGCACCTGGCAAGAGCTCATTCGCTCTTGGCCGCTGGGGAGCTGTCCAGCAGGGTGGAACTCTGTCTCATAAAGATTTGATAGCGCTATTACCAATGTCAGGGCCAAAGACAGAAATCTTTGGCTGAAAATCTGGCTGAAAATTGAGACTGAAAAGGAGAGATAACCACCAAGAATTTCTGAAATACATGGGCCATGTAGGAGTTCTTGGATACTTAAAAAAACCTTTTTATTGTTTGCTTGTGAGTATCACATTGTGTACCCCAGTCCTGCTCATCTCTCCATCCCCTTGTATCTCTTCTATGTCCTTGCAGCTCCCCCAAAACAAAAAACACAAATGAACAAAAAAGCACAAAACAAAGTGAAGCATATAGTGTGTTACTGTGTCCCACAGTATATCCCTCTATCCACACATTGTCACTTGCATTGGTCTGGTTCAAGGTCTCTGGCTTCTGAGACATTATAGGTATTGAATCCTCACTGGGACTCCTCCCAGTTATCCTGTTGTTGCACTGTGTCATGGAAAGATCCTGCAGTTTGAGTGAGTAGGACTGGCCCTTTCACACACTCCAACCATACACAGATAATGTAGACTTTTTTTGAGGGGGGGGGCAAGTCAAAGCCCTGGATCTTGACCTGGGTGGTAGTTGAGCTGGTCAGTCCACCACCTCTTCCTCCAGGGCGAGCTCCCCAGCACTGTTCTGGCTGGGTCACACAATGCTGCCATCTGCAGGAGGCAGAGTCAGCCCTTCTGCTCTCAGGTACTTGAGGGTGCTCACACACATCCCCTCCATCAGCCTAGTCAAGGTGCAGGGCCCACTCTCCCACCAGTGAGGGGCAGGGTCAGCTCTCTGCTCTCATGACCCTGAGGCCAGCTCTCTTGACTGCTGCAGATTGCAAGAGACATGTGTGGGGAGGTCATCACCTCCACTCCGTGATACCTCATTTCAGTTGAGTGGTGAGTTTCAGCTCTCCCACATTCAAGAGCCTCAGGGTTGGCTCATTCACATCCCTGCTGCCAGGGTCAGCTCTACTGTGCTGCTAGAGTGAAGTGTAGGGCCAATTCTTCCAAGTACTGCTACTTGTGAGAGGTGGGGTCGGCTCTCCAGAGATCTGTAACCTGTGAGGGGAGGGAGAAGATCTGCACAGGCCCTGGACATCCACATGCTCCCAGGTGGTTGCCCAGACTAGGGACATCCCTCTGGTCTTTGGTGACAATATGAACCACAGACATCAATACTGACCCCACAGACCACTGCTCCTGCATAGTCACAGACCCAGACATAGTCTTCAGTGACAGCACAGAGCCTGGACTTTACCATGTCCTCAGGCAGTGGGACTGGCTATTCACAACAGACTATTCCTCTCCTCCCTCATATCTCCAGTTCTAGCTCCCTTAATAGGGCTAAAACCATTCTGCTTCTTTTTTCTCCCATCTGTCTACCACACACTTGCACATTGTAGTTACTTCTGCTGCAGTCAGGCCATGGCTGGCAGGTCTCTGGGTGACTCTCTCTGCCAGTGGAGCTGGGTATGGTGACAAGTGCATCTCTTGGTGTCTACAGCCTACCTATGCGGCAGGGCAGCAGGGCAGTCTGTGGATACCTTCCCACACTGCATGGTGTAGTGGCAGGTAAGCCTCCATGTCTATGGTCCACCTGAGCCAAGAGTCAGCAGGCAGGTCTCTGGACATCTGGGCATCTGGGCATCTGGGCATCTGGGCATCTGTCCTCACCAGTGCAGCATGGCACGGTGTTGAGCAAGTTTCTGAATATCGTCCTCCTTCTGTGCTGCTTCACATTGCTGTAGTTGAAGCCCTGTGTGTCTACGGTTCTTCATGTTATGTGGCAGGGGCCAGATCTCTGGATGTGTCTTGACTTTACTTTTAACCTCCACTGCCATTGGCACAGCCCTGGGATAATGTGATGACCTCCTTGTCATTGAGCTCAGCACAGCAGCTGGAGGTCCCAGCCCAAAGCAAGTCAAGTCTTGGATACTTCTAAATGATCAAGCCAATGGTTCTGTTTTAGGGCTGTTCTTTGATGTTTGATCAAATTATATTTAATCTGGATGAAGATTTAGTGGGAAAAAGTTTGTTAATTAAGGTAATTTGCTTCCACTTGGGAATGGTCATAGAGAGGTGGGGAACTTCCAAGCACTTAAGTGATGGGGATGGGTTGGAGTGGGAGCATCCTTTGTTTCTTGTTTCTCTGCTTTATTTACTGATGACACTTCCTTTGCAGCAGGCATGTGTTCAGAAGTCATCCTTCTAGGTCGCACAGCCAGAGGGATGTTAAATCCTCCGTAATACCTTGCTCTGTGATTGAGTATTCCAATATTTCAGGATGCTCCTGGGGGCACTCTGGGTAGCATGGTCACCATCTTTATGGGCTGTACACAGACTGATAAGACAGACTTTGGTGGCTGGGTCTCCACGGGGGCTGGGGAAGCTTTCTGCTAGAGTCTTTTGGAATAACTGATATGGTTCTGGGTCTTAAGCCTTCATATACTTCCTGGCTCTGGGAGCAGAATATCTTTTATGTGCTTGGGATGCTGAGCCAAGAACAAACACATCCTCCATTTCAAGGAGCTACATGAAGAGAGAAAGCAGAGATCTATACGTTGTGAGTGCAGCAGAGTATGCCCTTCTCCATCAGATATTCGGAGCTCAAGCCAGGGTGAGAGTGGGCAGGATCATCAGGTCTGGAGGGTACAGAAAGGCAGACAGCAGAGGAAATGCCTGGAAACTGAAGACAGTGCTATAATGAAGTGTGTACTCAGGACTGGTGGATAAAGTGAGGTGAGTTATATACGCTGGGGCAGTTGGGCTCTGAATCTCTTTCCCTTTCTGCATCTCCACTCTCATAATCCATCTCCCATTCTTTCTTTTTCTTTCTGTAACTATTTCCCTGACACCTAAATATCATGGCAAACAGAAAACATCTGTCAGTAAGCAGACCCTGCCTCATCCCTGATGTTGTGCCTCCCTTATAGCTGCCCTGAAGCAAGTGGGGCAGCTGGAAGCTAGTGCTGGTCTAGAGCTTACCTTTCAAGGAAACTACAACCTGAAGTCCTGACAGGCAGCCTAGTTTATGGGATGGCAGGCGTCAGGGTTCATGTCTGTGCTTGAACTGATTGTCTTTTTTGGAGAAGTTTTACAGCCTTTGCTCTCTAGGCACCAATCCCTATGACATCCTTCCTTCTTTCCTTCCTTCCTTCCCTTCTTCCTTCCTTCTTTCCTTCCCTTCTTCCTTCCTTCCTTCCCTTCTTCCTTCCTTCCTTCCTTCCTTCCTTCCTTCCTTTCTTTCTTTCTTTCAAATTATTCTTCTTGGATATTTTATGTATTTACATTTCAAATGTTATCCCCCTTTCCCCCTCTCCCATACCCCTTCAGCTCCTTCAGTCTTTTCTATAACTCCTCCATTGGGGTCCCTGTGCTCAGTCTGATGGTTAGCTGCAGCATCCTCCCTATGGCTTTCATCTTTCCTTTGTAGCTAATGTATTAGCATCTGCGGCCATGTCTGATGGCTCTTGGCTTGGTTCAAGTAGCTGAAGAGTTGTACAGACCACTGACTTCAAATTAAATATTAGATCACAGAGGGTTGCATGTATTTCATAACATGACCTCAGTGAGGTATTTATTTGCTGTTCTCCTGGTTATCCCAAATTGATAACTATGTAAAGTCCCGTTTTGACATTCAGAGCTGACTTGCTTGAGTTATGCTGAAGCGCTGCTCCATGAGGGTATGTGTGCGTGTCAGGAGGCCAGGAGGAGCAGAAGCAGACAACAGATACTTAAAAGGAAGTCATGCCTCGAGTACTGACTTAAACATGCAAATAGAATTCAGTCGGAAATGTGTGGCTCACTTGCTGTGGCATGAATTTGGATTAGGTGTCAGTGTGAGAACGAAGTGGAGAGTTTGCATTGGAAATAATACTAAACCTTTAAACACAAGCTAAACAGTAGAATGTAAATGCAGAATGTTCTTCTCTATGACCCATTGCACAGCAATAAGAAAGCACACATCTGTACACACCTGGCTGAACATATAAAAACCAAATCAAGCTCTGGATTTTGATATTTAGACCACCAAAACCTACAAGTAAAGTTTCTTCCTTTTGAGCTTGCATTTCCCTATGGTATAATGGTGGTGCAGGGGAACTGAAGATGGATGCAAGTTTAGCTCCCTCACTCTAGCTGTTTGAGTTTACTAATGCCATAGAACCTCTCCATGCCTCAGTTTCTTCATCTGTAACACAGGAGCATAGCACCTGCTTCAGAAGTTGTGGAGAGGTTTAAAGAATTTAAAATATTTCATGCTTCCTACAGAGTCAGACAGTAGGTAGGATTATTAGGGTAGGACTTAGTACTTGTGACCTGTTTTTGGATGAAAGAGGAAAGGGTCATCAAGACTAGAGGTCACAGGAAGTTGTGTAGACTGGGAGCTTTGGCTTTGGTCGTCTATCTTAGTTAAGGTTTTACTGTTGTGAATGGACACCATGACCAAAGCAATTCCTATAAGGACAACATTTAATTGGGGCTGGCTTACAGGTTCAGAGGTTCAGTCCATTAGCATCAAGGCAGGAGCATGGCAGCATCCAGGCAGGCATGATGCAGGAGGAGCTGAGAGTTCTACATCTTCATTTGAAGGCTGCTAGCAGAATACTGGCTTCCAGGAAGCTAGGATAAAGCCTACACCCACAGTGACACACCTACTCCAATAGGCCACACCTACTATACAGGGCCACACCCTCTAATAGTGCCACTTCCTGGGTCAAGCATATACAAACCATAACAGTGGTCCAAATCTCACAATCCAGTAGCTAGGCACTGTGAATGGCGCTATGGCTGACTTCTTAGCACAGAGCTTAACAGTCAATGTTTAGGATGGACAGGAAAAGGAACGTACAATTTGAAGGTGACAAAATAAGATAATTAAGGAACCATCTTACTTTTTTTCTGGTGTCAGGAGAAGAATAATTCTGAAAACTTTGTATTTCCTACACTGAGAGTCATCTCGCTTCTATTCTTCAGCTGTATAATGAAGATGTTTTATATTTAAGGCATATATGCGTTGTGAGAAAGTTGCTTCTCAGAGCATGGAATCCTCAGGCTAATTCTAGAGGTCAAATAAACACATAAAACACATCATATATCATGATGAATGCCACAAAAATTTGGGAACATGTGTTAATCGGTTTTCATCAGCATGACAGCATACCTAAGACAAGCAACCTAACAACAAGGAGAGTTTATTTTTGACTCACAGCTCTGGATGCTCAGGTCTATGTCTGGTTGGTCCTTGCTCTGTAGGCTATTGGCAGTGCGTTCTGGTGGGGGGTTTGGCAAAGAAAACTGCTTACTTCCCTGGCAGCTGAAAGGAGAGTGGAGAGAAGAAGAAAGAGACATCAAAGGAGACATATGACAAAGGGGAGGGGAAAGAGAGAGAGAGAGAGAGAGAGAGAGAGAGAGAGAGAGAGAGAGAGAGAGAGAGAGAGAGAGAGAGGGAGAGAGAACCCCATCCCATGATGGCCTTACTTCCTCACACTCTCACACTAGATCCCAAAGAACTTCACTACTTCTGTGGTGCCACAGCATAGCAACCGAGTCTTTAACATATGGGTCTCTGGTGGATATTTCAGATCTAACTATTTCATCGTGCATAGGGCTGTGAGAAAGCTCTCTTTTGTGTTGGTCAAGAAAGTACCAGGATCGTATGCATCAGAGTGAGAAGACAGGGAAGTTTGTCATGTACTTGAGGCTGAAGTGGAGTTTAATACGGTTGGAGCAGAATTGTGTGTAGATAGGTTTGAGCTACTAATGGAGTGAGCGCTGTGCAAAGGCAGCCATTTTGTTTTCCAGACATAACAGTAATAAGAGATATTGAAGGTAAGATAATTTTGTGTTTTAAAAGTAATAGAATATAATGGGTGAAAAAAAATGGATGAATCAAGGATGACAGTATAATTTTGATTTTGCCTGGGTGACAAAGCTATGGTGGCTTCTGATTAAAAGAAAGGACATCAGAGGACAGGACTGCTGCACTAAGAGAAAGAAATTCTTTGCGTGGACAGTTTGTTAATTAATTCTGGAGACAGTGAATGGCAGAATATTAAAAATGGAGGAGGAGGAGATAAGAGATAGGCTAAGAATGGAGATGTGTGACTTAGCCCCAAAGAGAACCAAAGCATGAGAATGCATGTAATGGCATGGGGAGAAATCACAGGAGTAAAGCCAAGGGTGAAACTCAGTGACAGGCACTGAAGGCAAAGCCAGAGGAAGAGGAAGCATGGGAAAATGAAAGGGAATAATTACCAATGAAAAAAGGAGTTTAATACCATGGAAGCCAAAACCTAAGTAATTTCAAGAAGGAACATGTCAAGGAAAGAGTTATGGAAGCCATTGTGACTTCTGCATGGAATTTTAGGGAAGGCAAGAGTAAGAGTTTGGCAGTGGATAGAAGAGGTGGTTCAAAGGTTTGTGTGCAACCATGAAAGATTTGAGCAATTAATGGGAGAGATGAACTACTAAGATTGCTTGGGCTGTATATATCCTTTGGTTAAATTAAGTTTGGAAGAAGATAAAGAGGTTGGATAGTTGCCAGATGCTAGGAAATTAAAAAAAAATAGATGTCTGCAGCAGAAGTGGAGAGGAGGAGAGGACACACACAAATACAACCACCAAGAGAACTTAAAATGCCATAATAGAGAATTTCCTGGTTTTGAGATAAATAGAGGCCATTTAAATATTTGAACCTGGGACCGGAGAGATGTCTTAGTAGTTAAGACTGGATGCTTTCCCAGAGGACCTGGTTTGATTCCCAGGACCACATGGTAGCTCTCAACTATCTGCAACTTTAGTACTAGGGGAATCCAACACCTTCTTTTGGCCTTATTCTAAAGAAAAGCAGTGCAGACAGTATTTAATGCATTGCATATTGTCTTCCTAATACATGTTAGGGCAAAGGTCATGAAGTAAAAGCAGCACACTGTCATCCAGTTGCCTGGCTAGACCATCAATAAACATGAAGCTTCCTGTGACTGACTCCTTTCTGTTAAGAGTCCCACCTGATAACATGTAGCATAGTAACAGATTTCATGGCACTTGTGCTGTATTTTATATTTTATTTTATGTGTGTGCAGATGCATTCGTGTGCTTCATAAATTGACTGCTTTCATTTTTTTTGTTGTAATAGAATATGAAAGACTTGATGACATAAGAAAAAGAGGTTTATTCCACTCATGGTTCTGAAATGAGTGAAGATTGAGCAGTTGCCTTTGGTGTGAAGACTTGCTACTGAAGCTCTCTATACAACCCCAACGAGGCACACAGACATCATAGGACATCGCTGGACAAGACAGAATATCCTGATTAGAGCTCTTCTTTTAACAAAGTCGGAGTCCCAAGAGACTAGTTCTCTAGCCTCCTTGATGACCTTATTTAATTGTAACTACACCTCAAAGGTCTCACTCCTAAATAACAAAGTCTGATAAAGGTTTCACCCTCTTACTAAAAAGGACACCAGTAACTGCAAATGCAAATTATGAAGTTACAATTTGGACTTTCCAATTCGAGTGTTTAAGTTAATCATGCAGTAAAATGGGTTAACCATTTGCTCATTTCTATAAGTCAAAAAATGCTGTCTTTTCTCTAGTTTTATCGTCTTTCTTCTCCCCCTCCCACACATGCCCTTCTGCCATTTCCCAACTCTTCATTTTTTTCTTTCTGTTTTCACACACGAGAACTAAATTCTAACATGTGCTCTGTTCAGGCTGTTGTACTATTTTTTTCTTTAAATTCACTCTAAGTTTATTTACCCCAAGTAAATGAACCTTTTAGGAAAGGTTCTGGAAGCCCATGATCACAATCATACATGCATGTCTCACTCAGACTCTTTCCTTTTGTTCTCTTTGACTCCTAGTTCAAGGAGCCCTTGCTATGCCCAAAGAGAGCTTTTCTCTCTTTCTTGAACACTACCTAGTACATGAGGTTTGCTTGGTGGTAACCCAGATGTATGCACATGGCTCAAGCCCAGCAAGGTGACGTGTAGGTTATTTAGAACCTGTTTTTGGTAGTAGCCCTTCCCTCCTGGGACTTCCTTCATTATCTCTTTCAGAGAAAGGGGAAATTATACTGAACGTCTGCTATAGTCTCTGCCACAATCCAGTATATTTAAAGTGTATTACAGAATCCTTAAAATGACCCAGGATTAACTTTTGCTTATTTCCAAAGAAATGATGTAGAATTGCTTATGTGAATTTAATGATTCTGTCACCCCCCTACACACACCACACACACACACACACACACACACACACACACACACACACACACACACCTCCCTGAAGTGCTAATTAATGAGCAGAGAGCAGTTTAAACTGTCACAATATGCGCCTGAGACCAGCTGAAAATTGTGTGAACTATCAGCGCTGAATCCATTCCGCAGGAAAGACGAGGAGTTTTTGCATCCGGGAGAGAGCAGTTAGGTTGTTCCGTCTAGGCTGGCTCCTCAGGTTTCATGGCAAAGTGAAGTAATCCCAGATTGCTGAGATGGCTCTGCACTGTGAATGAGACAATGTGTAAAAATATGATAATCTGTGAAGTGATGAATAAAGATTGTCCCTTTATACTAGTTGTCTTTAGAATAGAACATTTGGATACTTAAAATATATGAATTAATCCATGTATTATGAGGGGGTGGAGTTCTGGTCAAGACTGCTCTCTTGATCTTTTTGGAGCCAGTCTTGGAGTGAGGAGTGGCAATGGAGAATATTGATTCGGTAATTAAAATCTAAAAGTAAATACAGAGTGGAGAGTAGCAGTTTTCAGGAGGATGCCGGGAGCATTGCTGGCTCCTTAGAAAGAACTGTCACTTATCTGCGCATCATTTGTTAAGGACAGTACTGTGGCCGAGCTCGAAGGAGATGAGCAAACTGCATCTCCCGTGGTCTCCTTGCTCTGTAGGAGGGACATCCCTTCATGAAATCCATCCTTTGTTTCCCCAGCTCATGACTCAATTTGACATCACTCCAAAAGGAAAAAAAAAGAGGAAAAAGAAATTATTCTCTCCACACTGGCTGTCTCATTCCACTTGCGATCATGTACCATTTAGGCGTCTTCTATTTTCTTTCTATTTACTATTCCTTAGTCTTCCCCACTCTTCGAAAGCTGAGGTAGTGGTTGAGTTGTCATGGCAACCCTTTTATTCCCTACCTCTTTTCCATTTCTCAACATTTTAATAAAAATTACTATTTATAGTGCACAAAGCTGCAGTCCCTTCCATCACAGCTCTGCAAGGGAGGGTTCTTCTCTGACCAGAATACTAATGGCTCAAACATGGCTTCTAGCTAGGGAATGAGGAAGCCCCCCTCACAGTCACTTTGGTAGACATGTTTGTTCAGACTTTTAAGCACATGCACATAATGTAACCTGTATGCATAAACATACATACACCGACAGAGCTGAAAGCCAAATCTTGTAAAATACACCAGGCTGGTTATGCTAGAATAATCATGCTGCATGTGGTTGAGGGCGAGCTGTGAAGTGTGCTGCTGTTACCTTCATTGCGCTGACCGAGGAAACCAGGCTCCTACATTCAGACCGTATTTAGTTGAGATGTCATGTCCAGCTCATTAGGAATAGCTAGAAGATTTGCAACACTGAGGGTAGACAGAAGACAGCACAAAACAGGGGCAGAACACAAGCATTACTGTTTATAAAGTGCTCTTATCTATCTGCAATACCTCCCTTGTAGGATTGTGTTTTGTCTACGTATGTACACGTATTTGCATGTGTGCTTATGTGTGAAAGCTAGAGATTTAGGACAGTGGTCCTCCTCAGTCACTCTACAGATTTCTTTTTCAGACATCGTCTCTCATCATACCTAGATCTTGCCAGTTTGGCTGGGCTGGCTGTCCAGTGCCAAAGGGACCGCCTGTCTCTGATTCCTCAGTACTGGGACTATAGGTCAATGCTTCTCTACCCAGCTTTTATATGAATGCTGACTACAGAACCCCTTTTCAGGATTGTGCAGTATGCACTTTACTGATCCATATCCCCGGACCCCTTGCAGGATTATTCCGAGAAGCTGTGTTTGAAGCACTTGGAGGTAGCATAACTTCTCGACTTCTACATTCCTGCTCAGTTACTGCCTCATGATCTGAAGGGGGTTATTTACCTTCTCCAAATAGCAGTTTCTAGATCTCTAAGGTGGGGGTGATGGTGGCAGAACCTGCATTTTAGTGTTGTTTTGAGGCTTTAGTAAGCTGATACAGGTAAGATCTTACAATGGTGTTGCTATTAGTTATAGGGATCTAATAAATGAGAATGTTAATTTAGGAGTTCATGCAAATCCAGAAAGATCCTATCTATCTTGGGGTTTTGCTAGCCTCTACAGCTGTTATGATAGGTGGAAAGAATTGGTAGGAGCCATTTGGTTATGGAATTAGAAACAAAACAGTCTAGTTTGTTTTGAAAGTTGAATGCAATTGTAAATAGCAAAAATGTTGACATAGTTTTTTACTAGCAGTAGTGGTGAAAGGTAATGGCTATGCTCCCTAGACGAGTTAAAGACCCAGGTTATGAAAATGTTAGCCATTTGATAGGATGAGTCAGAAACTTTTCAATTCTTAGAGTGAAATCATGAAGGTATTCCTTTATCCACACATTTTGAGACTTTATGAAAACAAATTTATACAATAGTAAACCAGGTTATTTGGGAGTAAACTAGTTTTGACTTATTAACTTATTCTGGTAGCTCAGAGATAGAAAGGTGGAGCAAGATTGCATAACAACAAACTGCCAGTGATTCTTATCCTTTCATGTGCTTATAAATCACTTGGAGAATTTATTAAAGTTCTGATTGTGAATCAGAGTAGGCTGAGGGTGGAGCCTGTCATTCTGAAGGTAACAGGTAACAATGCTCAGGTAACAGTGATTCTTTGGGCAAAGATTAAAACAGAGACTGAAGGAACACCCATTCAGAGCCTGCCCCACAGGTGGCCCATACATATACAGCCACCCAATTAGACAAGATGGATGAAGCAAAGAAGTGCAGACCGACAGGAGCCGGATGTAGATCGCTCCTGAGAGACACAGCCAGAATACAGCAAATACAGAGGCGAATGCCAGCAGCAAACCACTGAACTGAGAATAGGTCCCCCGTTGAAGGAATCAGAGAAAGAACTGGAAGAGCTTGAAGGGGCTCGAGACCCCAAAAGTACAACAATGTCAAGCAACCAGAGCTTCCAGGGACTAAGCCACTACCTAAAGACTATACATGGACTGACCCTGGACTCTGTCCCCATAGGTAGCAATGAATATCCTAGTAAGAGCACCAGTGGAAGGGGAAGCCCTGGGTCCTGCTAAGACTGAACCCCCAGTGAACTAGACTATGGGGGGAGGGCGGCAATGGGGGGAGGGTTGGGAGGGGGACACCCATAAGGAAGGGGAGGGGGGAGGGGGATGTTTGCCCGGATACCGGGAAAGGGAATAACACTTGAAATGTATATAAGAAATACTCAAGTTAATAATAAAAAAAAAAACAGTGATTCTTTTGCCACAACATTATGAGTTTTTCATTGTTTCAGAGCTTTGTGTATGTTTTAATCACATATACCCTTCCCCCACCTCCTCCCAGATCCGCCCCACTGCCTAACCCACCCACCTGTGCATTCCCTAATATTATTTTCGGGATTCTGCTGTTGTGGATGTGCTTCCCGAAGGTTATTTCTGTACTTTTTAATGGGTCAGGGTATTTTTCCTGCATGTATTCTTTGTACTCCATCTTGCCTGGTGTTTTTCACAGAAACCAGAAGAGGTCATCATGTACCCTGGGACTGCAGTTACAGATGGTAATGTATTGCCATATAGGTTTAGAATCAACTCGATTCTTCTGGAAGAAGAGCCAGTTTCGTTAACCACTGAGGCGTCTCCCCATTGTCGTTGTCGTCGTCTTCTTATCCTCCTCCTCCTCCTCCTTTTACATTTATTTAATGTATAAGCAATCTGCTGCACATACATCTGTGAGCA